>NC_058053.1:3239887-3439887 GCF_020085105.1 Siniperca chuatsi | reverse complement strand
TCTTGCGTCCATTTGTAATTTCCCAGGGGTCCGGCTGTCTTTTAAAATGGAGTCAAATGCCTCGGCTCCTGTGTTTTTCTTTAATGCTCATATGTAGGCTTTTTTTCCAAACACATTGATGACTGTTAATAGATCATTTAAACCATTGTTATGTTCGACGTCTTGCATGTCGCAAAGGTCTGCCTGAAATTGATTTAGGGGTTGTGGTACAAAAACCATTTCTGACTAAATTCATCCTGGCAGGCTTATGCAGAGTATAAGCGTCTTGCTCGGATAAAAAAAATCTTTGACTCATTTTACATTCACTTTTTTCCTCGTTTCAGCCTGCACGGCTCTGCGGAGGCGACCCTATCCTCCAAAACTACCCGGATGAGAGGGGTTGTAAAACAGATTTTTCATGAAACGTTTCTCAGACATGCGTCCTGCTCCCTGCTCTGGGGTTTTTGAAAAACATTGGCGAGACACAAACTTTTTCATGCCACTTTACTGACTCGTTACACAGTAGGATATAATACATCACAATGAAACATCACTCACCCTGTTTTTAATACTTTGATCTAAAACATCAATTAACTGACAGACAACATGTTCCTCTATATACATGACAAGTTTTCTACAGTAATTACCCATTTTCAATCATTCAAGAATTCCCTTCCAAAAGTCCACAGCTACGTCCAACACCTTGATCTTGGTAACGTCTTCTCGTAGGTAGAAATAGATTTCGGTTCTATATTTGTATAGAAACAGATGATACAAGTATTTTTTTTTTCTGGGCATGATTTAAAGATAATTACAGATAGTATAGTATGTAAAATGGTCAAACTTGGAGGTGGTTTGATGAAAATAAATTCTTTGAATTGGAATAGAACGAAATTTATGCTTTTTGGTAATCGAAAGAAGGATGATCAAATCAAAATGGCTATAGACGGAGTTCATATTCAAAGAATATTTGAAGCAACATTTTTGGGGGTCATAATGGACCACAAATTTACTTGGAAACCTCATATAGAATATACAAATAGAAATGTGTGTAAAAGTATTGCAGGTATGAACAAAGCAAAGGACATTTTAGATTTTGCTGCACTTTATATTCTGTACTACTCACTTATTCTTCCATATTTTGGTTACTGCACAGAGGTGTGGGGCAACATGTTTATGACTAATACTAAACCTTTGTATGTATTACAGAAAAGAGCAATAAGACTTATAAACAAGGTTGACGTAAGAGAACATACCAACAGACTGTTTATCAAGTCACGTGTTGAAATTTAAAGATTAAGTGGATTTAAAAATGTTTAGTCACGTGTAAAGCCAAAAATAGACTGAAAATCTACAGAAGTTGTTTATATAAAGATTGAACGACAAGGATTATAGAAGGAAATTTAATTTCAAAAGTCCGTATGCATATACTACATTAAAGCAGATGTGTATTTCAGTATATTACTGTGGAATTCTCTGGACAAGGACTTAAAATCTTGCTCATATATTATTAAATTTAAGAAAATGTATAGAAAAAAATAAGGACAATATGTAATAGTAATATTTATGTTAAGATGATTGTCATTGACTATTTGAGTATGTATTGTGGAATTTTTTTGTAATCTGTGAAAAGAAAAAATAAAGGGTTGACCACCCGTATTTATGTTATTATTAAGAAAGGGACAGGTAATATAAGATTTTTCCCCGCTTCTTCCTGCTCCCTTTTCAGTCATGGACTGTGTATAAGTGCTGTAGTGTGTCAAGCAGGGAAACAGGGAACACGAGGGACTAGGACCCAAATACAGACTAGAAGGCAGAGCTGGTGTAGTTCAGTGATTTATTAAGCAAAAGATATTGTCTTACAGCATGTGGAGTCAGGCAAAGGTCTAATTTCCAGAGAAAGCAGTCCAAACAGTCAAACAAATCCAAAGGGGAGCAGGCAAGGATCACAAATCCAGAAAACAAGCAAGGTCTAAGGAAACTAAGGAAAAAAAATCCCAAAAAACTGAAAACAAAAGGCTGGCGGTAACACATGGACCAAGGGACGAACTGACAGGAGGGAGTGAAGACACACAGACTAAATACACAGGTGAGGGAAGGATAACTACACACAGGTGAAACTAATCACGGCGGGGTAGACAATCAAAACTGGAGGGGGAAAAAACCCCACAAAGGCAGGAAGTAAAGTACCAAACACATGAGGAGAGGTGAGTATTACAAATTAAAACAGGAAATGACTAAACTAAAAACCCAAAACCTTGACAATAAGTTGTTTGGGTTACAGAGTATTATTTGTTTCGTAAAAATGGTGTTGGGAATTACACATCACAATGAGCAAAATAAACTAAACATCATTATTTACTGTATTCTGTCTCCTGTCTGACATGGAGGTCCAGACACTAACAATGGTCGGGGCTTTTCAGTTATATGCAAATTAAATCAAGTGGCCACATAAATAATGCAAACTTTGATCACGACATGACAGCAAATCCATGTGGCTGAGGTTGCCACCGAAACACATGCACTGTTGCTTATAGCTGAAATTATTAACAGGGGTGACTGCAGTCAAGACTGCTTATCATGTGTAGAGACCTGTGACCTCTCATGTCATATTTGCTACCTCTCACATACAACAAATGCCAGTTTTCCAGCAAACTGAATTATATTTTGTTGGTTTACAAATTGGTAAGGAAAAAGCGACAAGCCCATTTATAAATTCCAACATGCAAAAACATGACTTTGTACTCATTTACTCTGGAATTTAAAATTAAGTCTCTAAAGCTTTCACAGAAAAACAATCTCACATTTGAGATGCTGGCTACCTCTAATCAATTGTTTCTTGGTTCAGGACCTATCTGTTAGCTGATTGAATTACTCAAACCCTTTAGAAACGCATTTCTTAAAAAATGAAATTACATGCAGTACTTTGAGCGTGCCTGTTTCTGTCTTAGATGAGGAAATCATCTTTCGGAGCTGGGATGGAGACATTTTGAAAGTCAACACACACAGCAATGAGACAGAACTCCTGCTGAAAAACACAACATTTGTAAGTGCTAGCTACTGTCTTTCTTCGAACATGAGACATTCTTCCTGTGCTTTTAGATCATTTCAATCATTTCCACTGGGGTTCACAAAGCCGTATACAGTAACAATCAACATGCCAGAATCAACAAAATAAAAATAATTATTTTAAAGAATATTGCATGAAAATAATGTCACATTTCTTGTTGTATCCAAAGTACTATTTTTATCACGATAATCCTTGGAGATTTTTTCCCCAACATTTTATTTTATGAGCATCATTGTTACAATGGAAACCCACTTTGCCCTCAGCAGGTATTCTGACCCTGCTGTTATCACTGTAACTGTAACTTTTAACACTGATCTCAGTTTGTGAGAATGCTTCTGGGGGTTGCATCAAGACAATGCTTGTTTGTCAAGTCTATCTATGAAGTATTCTTAGTTTCAGAAAGTTGAATGAAAAAAATGTTTTTTTTTGTGAAACAAAGACCTCACCCATCTCTTGTTCCACCCACAGGCAACTTTTAAGGCCTCAAAGTTTGCAGTTTCTCCAGATCTGAACTTTGTTCTTCTGGGATATGATGTCAAGCAGGTGAGACCCTCTTAATATCCTGGCTGCATATATTCTGACGCTGGTGTTTGGCTTAGGGCTGCTAATACTGGAGGTTTACAGTTCATGAACTAAAACGGAGATGTGACCAGCATGGAGATATATCTCCTTACATAAGATATGTCTTATCTATCTGTTCAGAGTCAGTGAGTTAAAGCCATCAACGATCCCGCACAAGGGCAAGAGTTAGAAATATGAGAAGAAATGATTTATTTGTGAGAATAAAACAGGAGCAGTTCACTAACACATACCACAACAACCCTTTACTCTATGAAATTTGCAAGTATTAATTTGTATTAAAACATAACTATAAAATGTGTTAAGACTTTGCACTTGAACTGCTTTGACCACAGTTATTCTATGGAAAATTGTAAGTTTCAGTCTCTGTGTTTTAATGAAAAGGGGTGTTTTTACTCTTGATAGTGTCTGTATTGTATCAGGCTGTCACAGTGATGGAGGTACACAAGTAGCTGTGCCGAGTGATACTCTGTTATCACTCAGTGCGCTTATTTTTAGAAGTTCTATCATGGGTTAGGAGTTAGCCTAAGGGGCAATTAAAACCGAAAGCGTTGTTGACGTCTGTCACTCATTCGTTTCAGAAGAGATACACTTCCATTTGAGCAAATGTAACAATCCACAACAACTCTGAGACATGTCACTATGTGACCCCCTGCTCTTTTTGCATCCAGATGTAATGATTGATCACGGCCCTCAGTTTCACTATGAGCTTTCTGGTTCCACATATTTCCCCTGCCTGCAATGGTGAGCAAGGGAAATAAAATCAGTGCAACCATGTGGCTTCACTGATGTGTTATACTGAATCGTTTTTATTAGTTTTAGTATTTATTAGTATTTCTGATTCTGATTCTGATTTTGGACAACAATGGCGCTCTAAAGGGTAGATTAAATGAGATATATCAGGCCTATATCATGCTTTGGATATACATAATACTTACAGAACTAAGACATAAGCCCACACTTGTCTGCTTTTATCAGGAAATGGCTCTTAGGTAACTGTGTTGTTGTTGGCTTTCTGCACCATTCTGATTACTTGAATGTCATGAAAAAGAAACCTTGTTTTCTTAATTAGGGTAAGGGAGAAAGACATGTAGGTTTCTACTGGAAAAACCTGGATTCTTGTTGCGTTTGAGATCTTTTATGACAATATGCATGATGATGACAAAGACTTCAGACAGACAAGGTATTGCTATGAAATCAGTGTAGAGGGAAAGGAAAGCTCACTGCTCATAACTGCATGTTTCTGTGTTTTCAGAATAATTTAACAAAAAGGTCTGTTAACATTTAGGCACCTGCTCACACAAAACAGCTGTACCATCTGTCTAAATTAGAGGTTTTCACATGTCCACCTGGTTCTGAGGAACATAGACCCGATCCATGACCCGGGTAGGACCTCTCAAAATTATCCTCAGTCTAATAGGGTCGTTTTACTACAAAGGGTCATGGGTCTGTGTTTCTATATGTCTAATACCCAAGTGGATCCAAGCATACTTAGTACTCAAGTCTGTTTACTGTGGGAGAAAATTTAAGGAAAACAGTAGCCTTTGTAAAAGATGATATATATATATATATATATATATATATATATATATATATATATATATATATATGCTAAGTTTCATTCACAGATATTCAGTTGGTTAGAAAATTATTATATCCTCCCTATCTACCATCTAGTTGGCTACAGAATGTTCTGTTGTAGGAGGTAAAAAGAGGATTTTCACTTATTTCTATGAATTAGTCTTTGAACCATAAAAACAAATGATTTTGTGACTAAAGCAACTCCTTCATTTTATCTATCATCGCTTGTCATGATGAAATAGTACCAGCTCTAGCACCATGCAATCTTGCCACTGATGGTTCCATATTAATTGTATCAATATTTGTGTAACTCCATTGAGCTTTTGTAACTGTATGTGGAGGTTTCCGACATAAAGCCAGCATCTTTTTGGTAGCAGTAATGTGAAGACATTAATTTTAATGAGGCAGAATCATTTAAAAGTAGTGAGAGAACATGGCGCAGCTACATCCAGTACATCAGATAGAGTAGCACAAACCTCACCCCAAAAAAGCCTCAAATCCTTGCATTCCCAATACATATGCATGTACGAACCTGTGAGTCCATCTAGGCACAAGGTGGAGATGATCGTTTCATGAGATAAACCCTCCTCGGAGTGAGGTACGTCCTATGAATATACAGTGGTGTGAAAAAGTGTTTGCCCCCTTCCTGATTTCTTATTTTTTTGCATGTTTGTCACACTTAAATGTTTCAGATCATCAAACAAATATGGAGGTTGTTATTATTAATGGAAAAAAAATCCAAACCTACATGGCCCTGTGTGAAATAGTGATTGCCCCCTAAACCTAATAACTGGTTGGGCCATCCTTAGCAGCAACAACTGCAATCAAGCGCTTGCGATAACTTGCAATGAGTCTTTTACAGCGCTGTGGAGGAATTTTGGCCCATTCATCTTTGCAGAATTGTTGTAATTCAGCCACATTGGAGGGTTTTCGAGCTTGAACTGCCTTTTTAAGGTCATGCCACAGCATCTCAATAGGATTCAGGTCAGGACTTTGACTAGGCCACTCCAAAGTCTTCATTTTGTTCTTCTTCAGCCATTCAGAGACCCCACAACAACATCCAAAGAACTGCAGGCCTCACTTGCCTCAGTTAAGGTCAGTGTTCATGACTCCACCATAAGAAAGAGACTGGGCAAAAAAAAAAACAGCCCTAGACCATCACACTGCCGCTAACATATTTTACTGTTGGTATGATGTTCTTTTTCTGAAATACAGTGTTACTTTTATGCCAAAAGTTCAACTTTTGGCATAAAAGTATTGCAGTATTCGATTGTGCCAAAAGCCGGTGAACAATTTTGGCATTAACTTCATTAGTTGCTTGCAAAGTTATGGCAGACTTTATGTAGGAGCCGTTCACGCTAACTGTTGTAGGGATCATAGGCAGGCTTTTGCAGTGCTGCAGTAAGATCAGAGAGATTCAGTTCTGCTGTGTGTCTGCTCCAAGCAGGACATGCTGGAGGACAGCTATTGCTGTCCGGCTGCAGTGAAAAGGCCAAGAGGAAAGTGAGCTTGCTTACTCTCGGTTAGCAGTGAGCTAACCAGAAATCTTAAGACAAAGGCAGGCGCTTGTGTTGCGGCCTAATCTGTTATCCTTTCGTCGGTGGATCTGCGGCGAGCAGACCACGCGGAGGTTCAGCGAACCATCAGGTCTAGGCATAAGAGTGAGGAGAAAGAGAAAGAACAATGGCCGCTGACCCTTTCATTAACCTGGTGACATCACAGGTCACAGGTCAGACTGACCAATGGTAGCTGGAGCCTGGGTGACCTAGCACCTGGGTGTGAATACCTGGAGGATTGTGGGGGACTGAGTTCAATGGCTCTCCTTTGTTTACAGAACAAAAGAGCATGCAGTCTCCTAATAAGTTCATTAAAAGTCACAAATGAACAAATTCATCTGTGGAGTCTGAGTGGTCCCAACACCTGTAACCCCACAAAATAACATAGGAAGCTAATGATGTGCTCCTTGCTTGGTAAATACTGTAACAGTAGGGCTGTGTCCGAAATCATCACTCATCACTACTCCCTACTCACTATCTAATAGGGAGTTATATATTGAGCTCATCAGTAAAAAGAACAAAACACTACTCGGGTCATTTTCTCTGTGCCGTTAATTAAGTAATTGCTGTCGCACAATTAAAACGTGCCAGATCAACGTCGTTGTTTTTCTTTCAGCGTAATGCATGATGGTATATACCGCTTGGTTAGTGACCATCGGTTGTACACTACTTTTCACGATGCATTCTGGGATACTTTGAGTCAAGTATATAGGGTATAATAATTCTCACTATACATTCGGACGGCACTACAAAATGGCAAACTATAGTCCACTATATAGTGAGTGATTTTGGACACAGTTACTACTGTAGCTAGTTAGCTGTACATTAACAGTTTGCATCTTATGTTAGAGAAGACAAACACACTGCAATTATACATTCCTTTTACTTTTGCTCTTCTGTTTTTGGTTTGGAAAGGGGATAGGTACGAAGTATCTCTCTTACTACAGATGGGTCTGCCGTGCCAATTTATGGTTGCTAAGCTGTGATGGAACATTCACAGTTCAGAGGAGGGGTTTAGCGAACTGTGAGAATTACTGGCAGCATCCCCACATCCCCAGATTACTGAGTTTTAGTATGCTGTACAAAACAAATCAAATTGTTGATTCTGAAGACTTTTACTTTTTTATCCATTCATAGCAGCCATAGCAAGGTTGTTATGCCCCTCAGTGATGCTGAGGGGGATAATATTATGAATTCAAACCAAAAAACTATGTTAATGCATATCCTCTATTACGATTCCTAGGTTGCCAAAAAAACAAAACAAAAAAACCCAAATGATAAATAACATCTCAATGGTGTGGCCTAGTTGAGGATCAGCACTCTGAGCCCCCAACAGTCCCAGCATGTCTTACTCTAAAATGGCAATATCACAAAACAAACACTGAGCTTTGTGTTGTGGCCCAGACACTCCAGGTTTGCTTCACCATTTAACATGGTGTTTACAGATTGTTGACGATGGAATGGAGGATTGTTTGTGTGTGTCGAGAGAAAGCGCTCAGACACGATTACCAAAACGATCAGCTCTGTATGGGCTGGTGCTCAACTGCTGATCCACAGCACTTTACATTTTTACTATTTCAGCTTTTTCCATTGTTGTGTGCAGATTCTATTACAGTAGAGGAATTGTTTTCTTTTCAGTTCTTAGAATGTTTCTCAGGCAGATATAATTCAAATGACTGTAAAAATAATAATATACAGCAGTTTGAAGGGGCATTTTCATGGGAGCCAATTCCAATTTCAAAATTTAAAATGTATGATGTATATTAGTAGTATTGCTGCTACTATAGCTATTGATTATAATAAAGCCCTGCCGTTAAAGTAGTATAATAGTAGAAAAGTAATTAGTACAATACAGTCATGTTACTCTGTACAAATTAAACACCTACCTATAATTTTAAATCTGATGCCTGTTACTGATGCTGACATTATTCTTCCTATAGCTGTCATTCCTATTATTACCAATTTATTAATATTAACACTATAATTACTATTCTACTATAAAAAATTCAAATTCTACGTGGTCTTTGCATTGTGCCTCCCTAAGCCTATCCCCTTCCCCAAACCCCTCCCCTCTCTCTCTCTCTCTCTCTCTCTCTCTCTCTCTCTCTCTCAAAACCTAACACGGTTTCTGCCTGTAAAAAGGAAGTTTTTCCTTGCCACTGTCGCCAAGTGCTTGCTCATGGTGGGATTTGTTGGGTCTCTGTAATTAATATTATAAAGAGTTCGGTCTAGACCTGCTCTATAGGAAAAGTGCAATGAGATAACTTCTGTTATGAATTGGTGCTATATAAATAAAATTGAATTGCATTGAATTGAATTAGTATTAGTTTGTGTAAATCCAGTCCATTAATTCGATGAGTTGTATCTCTACAATAGAAGAAATTGTTGTGAAAATTAACCCTTAAGTAGAAGTGATCCATCTTAATGTTGATTTCAAACTGACAATCCTCTTTGTAAGCACATTAATGCATTCATCTGCATTCATTTGATGATCAATAAAGAGAGAAGAATGAGGAGGATTATCACAGAATGTATTTTTGTGTATTATTGTTATTATTATTATTATTATTATTATTATTTATTATGAAACTAGTTTCAACTCTACCTCTAATGGCTTAAAATGTTGAGAAGATGGTCCCTACAGACAAACAGTAAAGCTTCAGTTATTGTAAGCTCTTATGCTTTAAATTAAGAAGGGTGTTATATTTAGCACTAGACAGCTTCCTTGCAATATATTTTCACTTAGTAAAGTCTATTTTCAGCTATATATTGCTGAAAATATGCTCAGCTACTTTGCAAATAAAAAAACAAGACTAATAGTCTACAGCCATACTAGCAGCTCTGTGAGCCTGTACTTAGGCATTACAGTGCTTTTAGCCAAATTCTAACATCAGCATGCTAACATAGGATGCTAACATGCATAACATGCTGTTGTTTTCAGGTATAATGTTTACCATGTTCACTGTATTAGATTAGTGTGTTAGCATGCTAACCTTTACTAATTAGCACTAAATAAAAAGTACAGCTGAGGCTGATGGGAATGCCATTTGAAGGAAATTAGTCATAAACTAAAGTACTGGACAAATTACAAATTTGACCTGATGATGGCACTTAAAATCATCATAGTTATTACAGTTCATCCCAAGGGGAACGTGAATATCTTTACTAAATTTCATGGCAATCTAATGGTTATCGAGACAAATGTTAACCTGCTGGTAGCACTAAAGGAAAAGTTAGGGGATAACCAAAGTGATTGCAATTCATCCTCTAGGGACCACAAATATCTGTGTAAAATTTCATGGCAATCCATCCAACATTTATGTCTGGAAAACTTTGCCAATTGTAACATACTGTTTTGCCTTATATCTTCGGGACTATGTCAGTGATTTTGAAGGAGACAGACAAATATGCAGTACTAATGTACTAAAGTACTAATGTGGATTGTGCTTGGGATAAAAGCTGCAATATGTATTAAAGAAAAGTATATATTTTCATTTTCATTTTACACAATATGCAAAATAACTTTCCTAAAATAATAATAATTTTGATTTTTTTTTCAGATGACAGAAGAAACAAGTTAACATTTTGCTATGACGGTTGCCTCTCACAGTCTGGACGGTAGTGTGGAATTCTATAATATCTTGCTTTCAGCAATTGCATTTTTTAATGATATTTAGATTGATTACTGCTGCACTGCAGGTGTATTCCAACATATTGTACAAAATATCACCATTCTCAAATCTTATATCAAGCCTATCAGCAACTCTTTGTGTCCTTTGTGTTTATCTCATCGCTGTTGATATATGTGATCCAACCATGAAGCAGAGATAAGGGACGGTGGCCTCTAAGGTGTGGATCTAATGATAGAAACAGGTGCACACTCCTGGAAAACTCATTAACATTGCAGCATAGAGAGGGCATTTGTTAGCTACCATCTGTAGCGGAACAGAGGCTTTTTAAAAGATCACAAAATGAGTTGTTGTGATTACAGAAAAATAGCTGAAATTCTTCTTATGGTGTTCTTTTCAGCATTGAAACATCTGAAATGGACCCTCAAGCTGACTGTGAATGTAACGTTTTCATAATTCCATTGGGATTGTCAAATTCCTTGTCTCCCTGTGAGCATTTCAATCCAGCATCAAGCTTAAAATTCTTGATTATTGTGGATCAAAGTTACATGAATTCAGCACTACAGTGCAGTCCTTCTTTCCCCAACTGCAATGACAGAGTGTTCTGAATTTTCTGCATCTCTGATTCGTGCCTCTGTCTGGCTTCTTCTCCGTAGTACCAATGGCTGAGGCTCACGAGTATCATAGTATTTAGAGCCATCCACCATACTGAACTGATGATAAAAATAGGACTGAATGGGATGAATGAGGAGTTCAAATTTGCAACAGCAGATACCATTTCAGAGAAATGTGAATTATGTTTTTTATTAACATAATGAAGAAACAATTTTAATGATCGTCTCTGGCAAGTCGCAAAATATTTATTTTCCTACAATATCCGCATGACGTTAAAACTTTTGTGTTATGTTTAGCCACTCACAGCACTTGGTAAAGATATAAATGAACGTTAACCAAAGTTTGTTTTTTTGGGAAAACAAATTACTAGTATATAAACATAACATCTGGGAGACAGGGTTGCAGAAACATATACAAACATTATTGAGCTAAACCACATTATGTAAAGAGGTCGGCGGACAACACTAGAAAGAAATGAAAACAAAATGCCATCAAAGTTTTAACGTGGGGCATAGAATCAGAACTGTCAGCTGGAAGGCAGACAGACACCATACAAGCCCAACCACGATGCAATTTTGAATGAAGACTTCAAATGTCCCTGTTGCTATATCATGCTACTAAAAACCTAAATCTGGGTTACTTGAATAATCAGCTTAACAACATTCCTGTAAACTCAGGCAGCGACAATTGAAGTACTTCTTGCATCAGTAGAGTTCTGAATCAGCTTTGAATGATGTGCTCTGCACAGTCCCACGGTGCACTTGTGGTGATGACATATACTGTAGACCTAATTAATCATCCGTTTGTTTGAATGTAATCACAGTTTTCTGACTCCAGTCTGACTGCACCATCTTCTGTGGAAAGTACAGAAATATTAGGCTACTTCACTGGTCCGTTTACATTGTAACATTATATACATACATTTCAATCAGCAGAGACTTTGTGAATGAACGAGTATTTTTATTGACATGTACAAGGTACAAGGTAATTTATAGAACATAACAGATAATACATATATTAGAATAGGGTAACATGTAAAATAAATAAAATAACATATATAGTTATTTATATACATACACATATTACACCCAGGAAATAATTCCCTAGTGCAGTTTTTGAATTTGCGTCTGGTGGAATGTATACAGCAGATAGAGCATAATGAAGATGAGAAATGTGAAGAGTCTTTTTATTGATTAGAGTCCATCGTGACGTCATCATATTCTAAAGGGGGCAGTGAAGCCGTGAGTAGTACAGGACATCCCCCCCTGATGGAGTCTAGACACTGGTGGTGGAAGGATGCTGAAGATCTGGATGTGATGAGGAGTGGACTTCTGATGAGCTCAACTTGCACTGGGTGTGATCAACTGCGAGCGGAGAGGAGAACAGATTTAAGTTTGACTGCAGCAATATGATTGGTGGATGGGAGATCGTGGAAAATTCTGGTTGGTTAACTGAAAGAGTAGACGCCCACATCAGGAGATTAGAGAAACAGGAAAAGAGAAGAGAGAGAGAGAGAGAGAGAGAGAGAGAGTGATGTGAATGAATGAGGCATAAAGATAGTCTTCCTGACTGAACTTACACTGAGCTTCATTAAAACTGTAATCATAGCAGTAATTTATGGTAGTAATAATAATAATACACAAAAATACATTCTGTGATAATCCTCCTCATTCTTCCCTCTTTATTAATCATCAAATGAATGCAGATGAATGCATTAATGTGCTTACAAAGAGGATTGTCAGTTTGAAATCAACATTAAGATGGATCACTTCTACTTAAGGGTTAATTTTCACAACAATTTGCTTTCTTCTATTGTATAGATACAACTCATCGAATTAATGGACTGGATTTACACAAACTTATACTAATTCAATTCAATTTTATTGATATAGCGCCAATTCATAACAGAAGTTATCTCATTGCACTTTTCCTATAGAGCAGGTCTAGACTGTTCTCTTTATAATATTAATTACAGAGACCCAACAAATCCCACCATGAGCAAGCATTTTGGCGACAGTGGCAAGGCTCCTTTTACCCTGATAAAGTTCCCTCACTTCCCTCTTGCTGCTCTGGAGGACTACAGTTCCATGCTGACTGCATGCAGCTGCACTGGACAAAACAAGTGCAAATAATACAATAAATGAAAGAAAAAAAGGACGCAGGACATTTTCTTTACTGCTCCCCGTGGATTCTGTTAGAAAGGAGACTGGCAGCTGTGACTTTGTTATGCTGAAGAAACTGCATGAGACTTTTATGTTTCATGCAAGTAGCTTTAACAGGAAATTTAACACTTTTCATTTATCACACTGGAGACACATTGCTTTCCCTGTGTCCAATACCAGTGAAATTGCTTATTGCAAATCACACTACGTGTCTTCCCCACTGTTTCATTCTATAATTCGATGGGCGCAGGAACATCTCAGTGTCGGTGAACTAAGCAGGCTTGATCATGAGCTGTGTGTGCTTGATGGGATTGAGACAGCAGAGTTTTAGAGGTGCTATTTCCTCCTGAGATGGACAGAGTAGATGTGTTCATCATCAACGTGACAACCTGAATCTATGGAGAGTAATGGCCTGCCGCTGCACCACTGTCTCCAGTTGTCTTGTGAATTCATCATAATCATGCCAGCTGCTGTACTATACTGCTGCGTCAATGGTTTCCATAGATCTTATTGTTCTTTTATGGTCAGAAGCCTTCTGTGCAGATTATAAAGGGCATTCTTCATGATTTCAACATGTACACTTGCATAATTATTGAGGTGCTGATTATTGCAGCTGTCACAGAGTATCCATTTTCATTCATTAGGAAATGCATGTTAATTGAGTTGTAGTGTGAAAATAAGCAAAGCATTCAGGAGAGTTGATCTCTGAGAGTAAACAGAAACTGTTTTAATGAGCCCCATTCTTGCTTGCCAGACGTGCTTTCAAATCATTGTCACAGTCCGGCTCTTAGGCTGGGACAAAAACGGGAGACACTCGGGTATACTAAATATTATTATTATTATTATTATTATTATTATTTACAACAAAAATAATCAAAACTAAACAAATATATGGGAGGAATCTGTAACGTCAGTTGTGTAGGGAGTGGATGAGTGAAAATGTGCTGTATGGATGTTGTGCTATAAAAACAAAGAGGCAGAAACCCAGAGGTGTGTGGTGTGCCCAAGGACTAGCTGATTAACCTCCCAATAGGTCTGCAGCGCTGGAGACAGACAGCAAAGCAACAGCAGAGTGAACCAAGTCGAATGGTTGTTACATCATTAATTAAAAATGTCTCAATATGGGCGGAACGTCACCTGGTAGAGCGTGTACCATGTACTAAGGCTGAGTCCTTACCGCAGCGGCCCGGGTTCGATTCCTGCCCGGGGCCCTTCGCTGCATGTTACCCCCTCTCTCTCCACCTGCCTTTCCTGTCTCTCTTCAGCTGTCTAAATAAAGCAGAAATGCCTAAAAAATAATCAGAAAGAAATACATCTCAGAACTATTTACAGACCGATCAAGATCTGTCACAGGTTCAAGACTGTATTGTGTTAGTTGGTGTATGTGTTGTATCTCTGTCCTTAGTCTGTGATAAACCCATTTTATAAAACCTACTAGCTCTTCTGACTTGTGTTGATTAGTGACTTGTGTTTTAACAGTAGCGTTTTACTAATGCTGTTCAAAAGGTATTACCTGCACTACAACAAATATTGTAATATTGTAATAAATATGAAATAAGTATGAAACTTATTTCAAAGAATGGTTCAGAAGTCCAGCTTTTATTTTTAAGCCATCACTTGAGAATTTATGAAAGAATTTTGAATGAATACTCTTGAGTTCACTGTGTGTTTAATATCTTCTGTCTACAAAGGGCTGTTGCTTTTACAAAAAAAAACAACAACAAAATGGTCGAATGAGACATAAAATGCAATTTGTTCAAAATGTATTTGAACGCAACCCATTCTAAACTACACTGTAGAACTGACGTGGCTGTGTTAATTCATGTTGTCTCTGCTACCTCACTGACTGACAGGCTTAAGATTTGTTAAATGGTAACATTGCTGTAAGGGGCCGTGCAGATGTTGCGTCTAAACTCGCATGGAAAACGCCGGCCGCGCCGCCGCTTTCATCCTTTTATCCAAGGTGCTTGGGAGGTTGCGCTACTGTTGCGCTTGCCGTTACTAAGCAACCGGTCCAAATCACAAGCGGTCAGAATGAGTATTATCAGTCGCTCTTCCATCTTCAGTTAGGCTACCTCAGTTTGGCTGACCTTTCAGCCTTGGATGTTGTGTCGTCCTTGGATGTAGGGTAAAGCAAGTCCTGTGAAGCTGATTAGTTCATGCTTGTCACATGACCTGCGGTGCGCTAGCTGCATTAGAAAAAGTTGAGATTTTTCCATATAATTAATTTGTGTGCAAAAAAGCCGCGACATCTGAACAGCCTCTAAGTTAGTTGCATTCTTTAAAGTTAAACAACCTTACCTTTATCCACGACTTTTCCATCTGTGGTGTTGAATCCAAAATGCTTCCACACATTACTTTCCCGATGGTTCGGTGTCATGATGTTCTGCACGGCTCAATGGTCTAGTTCACTGAGGGCAGCGGGGTATGCAATAGACCCTTTTCACAGCAGACATTTTGACATTTTGACACAGGAAAAGCATAGGTGTAACCAATAACATTTGTTATGGCTACATTTCATTTACTGTAAGTGCTTCAATAAGTTATGCCAGCGAGCCAGCATGCATAATAGCAAGGCACTGGACCTGTGTTTCAATCACAGATGCTCAGTATTTGTTTTAACAGTCAAGGAGTACCAGAGAGGCAATGTTTACAGCACAAAGATGACTGAGAAAAGCACTAATTAAGTGTCAGCTTGTCATATTTATTTAAATGCGGCAAACACCACCTAAGCTGTATAAAACAAATACTAGGAATTATTGACAAGTGCCATGTAACCCCAGTCTGCTCAGAACACCGCCACCCACCACGATCAAACACACCACTGCTGTCTAAAACAGTCTGTTACTCTCTCCACATCTCCAAACATCTGCCCCTCTCATGTGCCACCCATCGATGACAGCCTTATCAAGGAGTCATCGCGGAGCTGTCACCTACAGTATGAGGGGTGTCTGCTGAACGATGTTGACGAAGGAGGAGAAGAGCAGTCAAGTTACAATACAATTTCATTTTTCCTTCCCAGAGAATTCTCTTTTGTATAGTGAAGAGGAAAGTCCAAATTAGGAGTGAAGGCTGGGTGGTGAGTAGATCAGCCAAGCAGACTCCATTCTGTGCACAATTGATCTTTTACTGAGGAATGGAGTGGCTCTACAGTATTTATCATATCGCTCTGGGGTGAGCTTATTGTAATATTGTTATGCTAATGCTCCAGCTGATTAGCATGTAGAGGCACTCAGGTATTGAGCCATTATCTCAATGAATCCTAAAACAAAAGCTTTGTGAGTGGATATTCTCTGGTCATTTCATCGCACATGCAGGGAAAATTAGTGGAAGCTCAGAAATGGTGAAGTGAGTTGTGTAAGTATGTGGCACTGCAGAATGAAATTTATATTAACATTTCATACTTAAATGCACTTATTTACAGGTAATTGCAAAAGAAGATTCTAAGATTAACCATGATGTGAAATTATACAGTTTAAACAAATCAAAACAAAGTGCCTATCCTGTTCTTTCCTCCTACACGGTTAAGAGTTTTGGCACAGCAAATTAATAGTGATAAATTATACATATGTATATATATATATATAGGGCTTTGTTGCTTCATTTATGAATCATTCAATGAACTTGCTTCAGGCACAAGTTGGACTCCTTATAATTTACAGTATGTTTGTACTTGTATTTTATTGTATTATTGGATGTCTTTTATGAAGTAAAAAACATCTAAATGTAGTATGTAGCCTACTTATAGCGTTCATACTCACGGGCAACCAGAATATAAAACTTTTTATGCTTGTTTGCTGTCTCATGATATACATTTTATCTCTCTGCATTCAGTAAATTAGAAAGATTGGTCCAGGATGTTTTTAGCCTAGCTTATTACAAAGACTGGAAGCAACAGGAAATAGCTAATGTTAGCCTCTGCCAAAGAAGGAAAAATGTTTACAACAGCTCTTAAATGGTCTTCTTTACGTGCTCTTAGTTATCAAGGTAGCAACATTCAAGACTCACATGGTATTTGCTCAGAGTTACGAGTGTGTGAAGTCAGTAATTTCACTGAGGACAGCACTTCTGAGGTAATGCTTAGGCTACTGGGCCTTGTTGTTGTTGCTCAGTTAGCTTCAATGTACTGCTCATTAAACCATCATTTTCTCTTCTACCAATTTCAAATACTCACATACAATGTGTAAATAAAACAGCTTTGGAGTTGTTAGAAGACACTTTAAGTAGAGCTAGGCCAGCTTTTTCCTCCTGCTCACAGTGTTTGTGTCAAGCTAATGTTCAGCTAAATACGTCCGGAGCTAGCTCTGTAATGTGAACACAAGAGATTGCCCTTCTGATCTAACCCATGGTAAGATGTCAAAATAAATATAATATACTCCCTGTTTGATACAGTAAACTTCAAAACATATTAATCTCAAAAGTAAATAAGAAAAAGAAAACAATATGAGTGACAAAATCCACGTAAAACATATTTTTTGTTCCTTTTGCACCATCACATTTTTTGACAGAACAAAGACAAAGAAATGTGGTTCTTATATCACACATTCTCCCCTTTCCATTTATATGCAGATATGTCTGTTGACCTTTGGACATAGGCCTACAGGCAAAATGCCAAGCAATTTCACATTTTCTTTTATAAAAAGTACATAGTTATTGTTCCGCTCACTATACCGCGGACATACCAAATGATGGCTCTTCTGAGTAGCCTTTATTAGCCTGTATTACCCTAATTTATGGCATGCCTAGCTGAGACATAAGCATGTAATTAAAGGTAGTGAAAACTGAACAAATGTTTAAAAAATCTTTTTATAAAATTTATTCATAATGGTCTTTTTGTGTCAGTTTTTATTTATTAGAATATTGTTTCTAATTTCTTCAGATTATTGGACAAATGTGTTAAAAAGCTATGATTGTTTTTTTAATGGCAAATCGATTCAAGGAGCACGGACTAACCATACTACAATCCAATCACAGCTTGCGTTCTCGCAGTGTTCAACTTGTCAGACATTGTGTGAAATAAAGCAGTCATTGTTAGATTTTATGTAATTTGAACAACAGAGCACAGTAAAGCATTGTTCCCACTTCACTCTCATTTCTTCTAAAATGGAAAACCATGCTGTGTTTTTAGTCACGGTCCAATTAAATACAGAGAAACTCAGAACCACAAGTATAAAAAGTACACAAAGCTGGTTGAGCAAAAGCTTGTGAACCACAAACCACCAAACATAATCACAAAATGCTCTCTGAATATTTTACATTGTGTGTTTTTTGCATTGTTATCATTATGTTACAAACATTATGTTAAAGGTGGGATATGCGATTCTGGAGAAATCCAATACCATGACAAATACCATGACATAGAGCGAACACGACACAACAAGTAATGTAACTAACGTTAGCTAGGTTGTGGGTTAGCAAACAGCTAACAGCCAGAGAGGACGAGACGGTTTCCCAGAGCCAGCGCACCAGCTGCAGGTCTCACAGCTCTCCTGCTACTAGCTAACATCACAACAGCAATTATTGGCAAACTAGAAAGTAAGCTGAATGTCTGTGGGCAAGTCATTTAACGGGACCTGACACACAAATCATGGCCGGAATAGTGTTGTGTGGCTCAGACCGGGCCACTTTGTATGTTCCCCATTCACAGAGCCAGGGCTGAGTGCAAACTGTTTTTTTGAGTTTTTTTCAGCACACACACAGAACGCACAGCTAGCGGACCGTGAGGGGATATACAATGAATTTGACAATTTGTATCGGATTAGACTCGTGTAGCCCACCTTTATGATTATCTGTTCTGATGATTCACCTTTTGATTAATCTATTATATTTGCCAGAATTATCTCAGTTATTTCCCTGTTTTTCTTGGCTGTTGAGGTCTTAATTATCATTAATGGAAAAAGAACAAAGGTCTGTTTCATAATAACATTGAAATTGTTTTTCTTGTGATTGGATTTTAGGTCTACCAGCACTCTTTCTTGGCATCATACCTGATCTACAACCTGTATACAAGGTGAGTAAACAGAGGATTAAACTTAATCACCATAGACCTCTCAAAATGAAATGACTTCTTTTTCATTTTATGATCATAGGTCCTCTAACAAGATCAATAACACACAACTTATGGCCAAAAATGTCTTTGTGTTGTATTTTGTTTCTACCAAAACAAAATGTCTAAAGAATTTTTTTCACCAAATTTATTTGAACTGACTAAATTTGCAGTGATTGTGTATTTTCTAAGACTTACAGGCAGTGCTGGTCTGTAGTGTAATGGTTCGTGTTTAACATGTTTTTAATCGTCCTTGCATCAGAGAGGTGCGGGAGCTGAATCCTCCAGAGGTGTCAGATTCAGTTCTCCAGTTTGCCTCATGGGGCGTTCATGGCCAGCAGCTGGTGAGTAGTTTACAGGGTCAAATAACAGCAACTCAGTACAAAAACATTGAGGCACTGGGATGAATCTTCTAGGGCTGCCCCCAACTAAAGATTTTCCTAGTCAACTAGTAGTCGTTAGTTCAAGCCATTGGTCGACTAGTTGTTGAACATTTATTATATTAAATTAATTATTTAAAATTATATATTTGGGGCATCAGAAAATGGTTTGAGTTCCAGAGCTGGGAAAGAATGTCATAAGTAACATTGTTAACACCACAGGTGCCTGTAGCTAAGGGCAACAACCAGCAAGGAGACTGAACATTTTGTTAATTTATTTCAACACAGTATAACATCACACAAGTTTCGTTGTTCAAAACACGGAAATAAATAACTTCCAACTTGACAAATACTCCAGACTTATAAATACGATGGATGATGTATAACATTACTTACAAATTAACTTGCTAAAAACTCGCTCCTCTCCCACTTCATGCTTTTCCTGTCCCCGCCTGAACACGCTGGCCCTCATTTAGGTGAAGAAAAAATGGTCAGACCTCAAACTCGCCACCAAAGAGCGTGTTGTTGCCCTTAGGTGCAGCAGCAAAGCAGGCGGGTGGAGGCCAGCTGGACCACATTATAACAGTTCTCCCACTCAGCCAGACTTACTATGCTGCGCAGTGGGAGGCTGCTAAGCCTGGTTCCGTTGCCTGCTCGCCGGCTCAAGTTCTGGTGCTCATTCTGGACCCGACCCGAATTCTGAAACCTCTCCTGTGCTAGCGTTGTAAACAAACACCAAGACTCCCCGAGTACTCCGAGCTTCCAGTCCAGGCAGAGTCAACTAATAGGACTGCTAAGTTAGCTAACTAGCTAATGGCAGCTAGTACAGTCAGAAGCAGTGTGCTGGTAAGTGACTTCCTATGTTACAAGAGAAAATGTCCGTGTTGCAACAATCCCCTGATAGTTAGTCTCGGTGACAAGGCGCAGCTACCGACTGTAGTTTGAGGGTTTATTTCAGCGACTACCCAACTTATAACAACCTGACTTTTAGCAAGTATTATTCAGCTATTAACTTTATTTTTATAGCACATTGCATTCCAGGTGAAAGCACAATGTGCTGCACAGAGCCTGAGCTACCACAGATGTTGCAGCTACAAAAACTAAGACATAAGTAAACACAATTAAATTATACATGTGGAAGCACAATGAGGACAAAGTAGGAATAAAAAGTAATAAGACATGTGAGTTAAAACCAATAAAAGAAGTAAAAATATAATGAATTAATTATTAAGGCTGGCATTCAGTTTATTCAGTATATTCAGTTTTTATGAATGAGATATATATTTTTTAAAGATTTTCCCCTTAATTACCCAAGCAAGCAACATAATAACCGATAATAATCTGACCAACTGTGAAATACGGTCACAATCTCCCCTTCTGTTCCTGATTTATGGTGTTTAATGATGGCCAAAAAAGTATTTTTCCACGACATTATGATGTGACAGTGAAGTTGAAAAATGTCATCACTTCATCGTTGTATCCAGTAGGAGATTTGTTAATTTTTAATCAATGAAAATCAGTGTTTAATTTGATGTTTTCTGTAATATTGTGTCATGTATAATTCCTTGCATTCATAGAATCCTCTCTGCTCTGAGATAAAGGCTGATCAAAGGCTGTTTTTGACTTAAGAGGAAAGACAAACTCCCTTTGAGCTAAACAGTTATTTTGAGAGAAGCCAGCAACAGTTACACTAATCAAGCTGTTGCTGGAAGACATCTTGTTGGGCGACCAAAGCTCTCTGTGTGAGTAATGCCTCCACCGTGCAGAGTATTATGCACAGAATAATCAGTCCATTATTTTGTCCAGTGCAGACAAGGAAAGTAATTAACCATTTGATAGCATATTTATCTCGTTTCCTCAGTGGAACCTGTTCTCCAGGAAACCCCGCAGCAGTGTGTCACACCGCTAATGACAAAGTAGTATTCATTACACATGAGCTGTCCATGCATATTTGTCTGTGTTATCACACGAGATGAGCCACTCACTTATCAATGAGCATGTTCAGTTCACCAGGTTCTAAATCTGTTCAGCAGAGATGTTCTCTCGCCTCAGTCCTTGTGTGCTGTGCTGTAACTTCAAGACTAATGCATAAAAGGTGGCAGGAATGCAATGACGTGTCTATGTAACATCTTTAAATGCAAGATGAAAATAAGATGATATTATCTTTCTATCACTCTGCATGTTCCCTCTGCATAGCATCTCTCCTTACAATGATGTATGAAAATGTTTAGGTGTGGTTTGTACTGCATGCTGTTCATGTACATGGATGAGTTACACACACTATAACACAGTACGTATCACAGTTTGTGGGATTGTTTTGAAATTAAAACAATTTTTTTTTCCATCCCACAGATATATATATTTGAAAACAACATTTATTACCAAACGGATGTTCAGAGCAGCTCGTGGAGGCTCACGTCTTCTGGACAGGAGGGGATCATCTTCAACGGCATCACTGACTGGCTGTATGAGGGTAAGAGAGAGGCTACTGAGTCATTAAACCTGGCACAATGGATCAAATGCTACTATCAGAATCTGGCATTCCTCTAGCTGAAGAAAACATTATTTCAGATAAAATTTTCCTATGTGTATGAGGATTCTTATTTTCACAATGTGTGGACTGTGGCATAGGAAAATAATTTTACATGTCTCTGAACATGTATACCATTTTATATAACAGAAATCCCAATTATTATTTTGGTAATTGTCAATTGTTCAAATGTCTAATACGATCTAAATTTATATTTATTTGACAGGGGTCTCTAGTGTCCGTGTTAACTAAGACTTTTTTCTGTCAGGAACAAAGGCAGATGTGATGTGACTAAGGTATTACTGTTGTTAAACCTCGCAGGGGAAGGTTGGGGTGGATGGAAGTGTTGGAATTCAGGTAGGGAAGTTTGGTTATTAGCAAAATATCAAAGATATGTATGAATATAAAAAAATATTAATATTATCAAAATTGATTGATAATTACGGGGCACCATGCTGGGATCAGGGACCAATAACCAAACGTGAAAAACAGTCTCAAAGGTGGCTGTCCCCCTAAAAATGTAAAATTTAAAGTTCTATCTTACATCACGTACACACAATAACCAGGCAACTGCTCTTTAAAAGATACAGTAGCGTTTATTTAACATTAGCACTGATTAACAATCAATAACTTCAGCCAACAACCACTATCGTCCATTCTAAACACAATAAGCGTACAAGAATCAGCAAGCATGTAGGGTGTGTGTGTGTGGAGGTGTGGGTGCGTGTGTCTGTGTGTGTGTGTGGGCCAATAGAGTGAAAGGAAGGCGGCAGATATGACCACGTGGGTTGTTGTCATGCACAGATCCAAAATGGCGGGCAGGCCTGCGAAACTCAAACCAAGGGGAGAGCCCGAATGGAGGACATGCTCTATTTGTCCTCAAGATAACACGGAGCGTAGCTAGTTAGGCTACCACGCTATCTCGGGCGTTTGAGATGTGTGTGTAGGTGTATGGATGTATGTGTAAAGGTGTGTGGGTTAGTGAGGAGGAAGGAGAAAGAAAGCACACAGAGTAAGGCACAAGGAATCTCAAATGCCGTGGCAGAGCACCATAGCTGTTCCTTTATCACACAGGAACCCGGCAGCAAACTTTCATTCACCAGACTTTGGTCTGATAAAGCACAGTTATTAGCTTCCACAGTGGCTAAAGCTAACACAGTCCCAGCGGCGTGGTACCGATACTCAATGGAACATGCTAAGCACGAAATACACAACACAAACAGGACACGGCGGTCCACTACTTTCCACAATAATGCAAAACACAACTCACAACAATGAGGCTTAGATGAAATAACACAGAAATCCATCTCTGCCCAGACACAAGCCTCTTACTTGAGATCGCTGTTGATAGCAATTTAAAGTGTTTCGGCAAACACAAAACCGGTACAAAAGCCTGGTGGTCGTCCAGCAAGTTAATACCTTCTTAGGGAAATGAAGTTCAACGTTGCATGTCTCCTGAAGCAACCGAAGTCACAGCGGCTCTGGCGGCTCGTCCAGTAGAAATCCAGGGTTTGGATTCAAGTTTTAAACCTTGCACCGGCGCTATTTTACTGTTTAGCCTTTGTTTCCATTCAAGCCTCTTGGTCAAGGCTTTACCTTTTCCAAGTAGGCCCCCGTGTTTGTTCTCCATACGTGGTGAGGCCCAACAGATGGATGAGTCAAAAAATTGTGACTTGGATACAGGAGACCGCTGTTCACACCCTGTTTCCTACAAACAATAAACGCTACTTTCTTTTTCACCATGATGATGAAATTTTGCTAATCTTAACCAAGTAGTTTTAGTGCACAAACCTAACCAAACCTTAGCCTTAGTGGCAGTTGGGGAAAAAAAAAGCTAAAAGAATAATATTGCAACGCTCACTTGGGATTGTCTAGCCACGGTGTGCATGGTTTGTTGTGTTTTCTACTGGTGAGAACAAAGGATGATAAATCTGGCATCTCCTTTTAATTTCACATTACAAAGTGTACATTATGTAATGGTTGATGTATGTTAGGTTCAGTATGAGTTATGTTTCCACCTGTTTAAATTTTTAATCTTTAAAATGAGCTGAGGCACATCGAGCACATCACATTTTGAGCAGTACATATTATTTTCAATAAATCGATCAAGCAATCTGACCAATCATTCATTTGGCCAATTATTTAACCAGTCATCAATTTACATCTTAATTAATAATATACAGTATATTCAGCACAAACCGAATAAATTGAATAACCTGAGTTTAAAAAGAGGAACATAAACAGTTAATAAGCAGGAGTCCTGAGCCCCTGTCTCTTGGCTCAGGTTGTCTGATTTGTCTTGGTTTCTCTTGGTTTTCCAGAGGAGGTGTTGCACACACAGGCAGCCCACTGGTGGTCACCTGATGGCTCCAGACTGGCCTACCTCACCATCAACGATTCCCTGGTTCCTAACATGCTCCTGCCCCGCTTCACAGGCGCTCTCTACCCCAGGGGGAAGGAGTACCCTTATCCCAAGGTGGACAATAGAGTCCATGGATGGATATTGCATTGATCCATGCATAGATAATGCCTTTATTTCCAGAATGTCAATTAACTCTCAATTAAAACTGGTTATAACACATGACAACACTGCATTGATTTTGGATATTGACATGTTGTTATTACTAAATTGATGCTGATTATTCCAGTTAATGGGACCTTCATTTAAAACAGATTTCCTTAAGAAACACAGATGGCAAGTACAATTATCAATACTAAATATATAGAACAAATATCAATGTCGAAAATAACATTCACTAATTATGACATTGCATGTTTACAACCAGAAGTGAATCCAATAATTAGATCCAGTTGAAATCTGAATGCTCCTGACATCCATTAGCTTACTTTATACTGTAAAAGAACCCTTACAACCTGACTCTACTATAACCTGCAAGGGAACGTACCTCCTTCCATTGCAACTTCATTGGATCAAACCAGCGCTATGAATAATACAACTGCAGGTTCTCTTCTTTAGCTTATCCATGAAGGTTAGTCAATCCTTTTCTTGTTTAATTCATGTTACAGTGACTTGCTTCCTTTGAAGAAGGATGGCTGTAGGGATCTGTGGCACTGGGAGGGATAGGAATGTGATATGTTTTAGTAAGGCAAGTTAACACACCTCTCATCCTTTGATGCGGATGTTTAGTGTATCAAATGCATCTTAGATGGGAGATGAGTTGTGGAAAACTGGTGGAATGGGGGTCATAAGGTCGAGGGCAACCTCATTTGTCGGTTCAGACCCATAGATGGGGGGAGGGCGTTCATAGGAAAGCATCTAATTAATGAAGCACCACACTTAATCTTAGCCTTGCCCACACAATGTGTAAAAATTGTACACACACACACACACACACACAGTGATTCTGTTGCTTACAGTATATCCTTAAATGGGGTCAGTGTTATAATTTTGTGGGACTAAATGAAGCAGAGATTTAATTGCCTTCTCTTCCTTTTGTCTATGAGAACTCTGATGCTGTTAGCTTTCTGACATACTTCAGGCTTCAGTCACTGGGGGATCAATTTGTGTGGCTATCTCCTTGTGAGTCAATGAACAGTAAAAGTATACCCTAGACAGTTTTCTTCATGGGTGTCATGTGTCTGTGCTTAGAGAAATACCTAATTACTGTCACAGTGACAGTGCCATATTACAGCCTGATCCATAAAATAACAAGAATAATAGTCTACAGCCATGTTAGCGGTTCTGTGAGGTTGTGCTTAGACACAGTAGCGCTTTAGCTAAATGCTACCTCCAACATGCTAACATGCACACAATGACAATGCTTTTGTTTAAAGGGTCAGGTTGCATTGCAGCTTGTAAATTAAGTAGGATTATAATAAAACCATTTTAACTCCATGTTTTGTCAAATGATTAAATACTAATTGCTGAACATGTAATCATGGCAAGATCTGGAAACATAATGTTCAAGCTCACATATACAATGGTTACATGTACTCTATGCTAACAGTAGTGGTAATGTATAAAGGAGGAAAATAATAATTATAGACTCATTTCCCATTTAGAATGAGTATTAGCAGGTTTCAGATGTGTATGATCCATCAGATCGCTTACCTGTCATGTAATATGCCTCAAATAATGGCATCAGTCGAACAGAATATCCCAAGAAGCAATTATACCTCCAAAAGAGCAGAAATTGAAGGATTGGAGAAGACATGAATGATAACCAATAAAAATAAGCAAGCATAAGTGCGGAATAGATGCTGTCATCTTTGTGATAGTTTATGCTGTATTTTTGAGATTTCCCTTGTCATGTAGACTAACGAGCTCTATTTTTGAGGGAGGCTTAAACGAAGGAAATCGACTGGCTTGCCCCAGGGCCTGCACAGTATACAGCAACACAGTTTGTTTTCTACTTGTTTCTTATTCTCATTATATTCTCTGTTAAAGTCCTACTGGCATTGTTCAGTATGATGGCATATAAAAATAGAAAACAAGTGCAGTGTGTTGCTCAGTGCTTATTGTTATCGCTACAGTGCATGTAGTGCATCATGGATATTACATCCAATTTGATTAGGCCTGTGAATGTAGTTGTACATTTGTTTTTACTCTAGATGGGACAAATCAATCCCACCATCACACTCTATGTCGTCAGTCTAGATGGCAGCTCCCTAACAACTGAACTGAGACCTCCTCACAGTTTTCAAAAGAGGTATGATATAAACAAATTTAAAATTTTAATAATAGCATCTTATTGATCCAGGCAGCTTATATTGGTTATTTACTCACTACTTTTCGTATGGTTGTCCCTAGTGAGTACTACATCACCATGGTGAAATGGGTGAACCAGGAGAGGCTGTGTGTGCGTTGGGTGAATCGAGCTCAAAACATGTCACTTCTTTCACTGTGTGATGTCACAACAGGTGATTGCACAAAGGTAAGAAAGTTATTGCTGATCATTCTTTAGTCTTCTAACATCTACAATGAATTGACAGAAGTGTTATGTACTGAATTGAGCTTTCCACTTCAGAAGCACGTGATGACATCAGAGAAGTGGCTTGATCGTCAGGTGAGTGCATCAGTCCATTTTCTTTGATAAGCCCATTTATAAGTCTATCAATAACGTGTTTAAAGGTGGGGTATGTGATTCTAATCCAATAAATGTCTTTTTGTCAAATTCAGCAAATATCTCCTCACAGTCTGCTAGCTGTCCGTTCTGTGTGTGTTCTGGTGTTTGTGCACAGCCCTGGCTCTGTGAATGGGAAACAAAGTGGCTCGGTCTGAGCCACACAGCACTATTCCAGCCATGATTTGTGTGTCTGGTAACGTTAAATGATTTCCCACGGACATTCAGCTTACTTTGTAGTTTGCCAAGATATGCTGCTGTTGTGATGTTAGCTATAGTAGCAGGAGAGTTGTGAGTATCGCTGTCTGGAGCTGCTGTGCTGGCTCTGGGAAACCGTCTCGTCCTCTCTGGCTGTTAGCTTTGCAGCAGCAACTGTAGCAACAGTTTGCTAACCCACAACCTAGCTAACTTTAGTTATATTTCTTGCTGTGTCACTGTTTGCTCTATGTCATGTATTTGTCATGGTATTGGATTTCTCCAGAATCTCAATTTTCACATGAAAGCTGGTAATATATAATAGCAGAATCTCAAAAAATAGCCACAAAAGCCAATTACTAATAAAGAGCAGGCAAAAAACATTGAAAGGGGATGGAATTACTTGCACTCTAACAGTTCACATGGTAAATTCAGCATTATGTTTTTTTCCACAGCACTAATTCAATCAGTACAACATAGTCATGCCATACTCACCAATCTGCTGCTCTGAGTCACTCTTTTTAAAAGAAATACTGAAATACTTATTCACTAACTATTTCCAATTGCTTATACATTGCTGTTTTTTATGGCTGTTTTGCTACTGTCAGTGAAAATCAACACTTACTGCAGATGGTTTGAAAAGGAAGTTTTTCCTTGCCACTGTCACCAAGTGCTTGCTCTTGCTGGGATTTGTTGGGTCTCTGTAAGTAATATTATAGAGTATGGTCTAGACCTGCTCTATAGGAAAAGTGCAATGAGATAACTTCTGTTATGAATTGCCGCTATATAAATAAAATTGAAAATTGAATTGAAATTCAAATTCGAACAGCAAAGGGACAAATTATGAGCTTTGAGCTGCTTTTAATGTGAAACATCATGAATTTCACTGACATAGTTTAACAGCTATTGAAAAAATGGCAAAGTAGAAGTGATTTTCGAGAGGACAAACTCAGAACAGTAGAGTGGTGTGTTGGGCCTCACCACACCATGTGTGGAGAACAAATACAGCGGCCTAGTTGGAAAGGGCAAAACCTTGACCTGAGGCCTGAATGGGAAACAAAAGGCCAGAAAGTAGAACGGTGCCAAATCTCCACCAGCTGTTAATTCACACCCAGACGCGAGACCTTAGTTGAATCCAAACACTGGAATCCTGTTGGATGGGACGCGCAATACAGTACAATACGAAATCTCCAGCGCACAGCTATGATGTCATCACCTCTATAAAACCTGGCACGCTGTAACTCTGTAAGTACAGGAAGGCACATCACGTGAACTTTAATTTTCCTAGGAGAGTCTTAACTCACTGGACGAGCAACAGACTGCTTTGTGTTTGCTGAACACATTTTTGGATCCCGATCATTATTCCCCATAATGATCCCGTACCTGCAGAAGGAACGGTCAGGTTTTACCGCTTGCCTCCGCTGAGCCTCTCTCTCTCCCCACCAAAAGTCGACTACTGCTTTCCTCCGCTGCCATTCGAAGGAACAGTTCCGCTGTTTAAACCGCCGACACTGCGGACCCAGCTCCGCCAGTATTTGAGCCTGAGAGGATTTTTCCACACAACCAGATGGACTGACACTTTAAATCGCTATCAAGAGCGATCTCAAGTAAGAGGCTTGTGTCTGGTCAGAGATTGAATTTATAACTGTGTGTTATTTCATCTAAGCCTCATTGTTGTGAATTGTGCCATGCTTATTTTGGAAAGTAGTGGACCGCTGCGTCCTGTTTTGCTGTGTGTTTCCGTGCTTAGCACCTTCCATTTTGTGTCAGTAACAGCTTAGCTTTAGCCACTGTGGAAGCTAATAACTGTGCTTTATCAGACTAAAGTCCAGTAACACGGCTGGTGAATGAAAGTTTGCTGCCGGGTTCCTGTGTGATAAAGGAACAGCTATGGTGCTCTGCCACGGCATTTGAGATTCCTTGTGCCTTACTCTGTGTGCTTTCTTTCTCCTTCCTCCTCACTAACCCACACACCTTTACACATACATCCATACACCTACACACACATCTCAAACGCCCGAGATAGCGTGGTAGCCTAACTAGCTACGCTCCGTGTTATCTTGAGGAGAAATAGAGCATGTCCTCCATTCGGGCTCTCCCTTTGGTTTGAGTTTCGCAGGCCTGCCCGCCATTTTGGATCTGTGCATGACAACAACCCACGTGGTCATATCTGCCGCCTTCCTTTCACTCTATTGGCCCACACACACACAGACACATGTACCCACACCTCCACACACACACACCCTACATGCTTGCTGATTCTTGTATGCTTATGGAGCATGTTTAGAATAGACGATAGTGGTTGTTGGCTGAAGTTATTGATTGTTAATCAGTGCTAATGTTAAATAAACGCTACTGTATCTTTTAAAGAGCAGTTGCCTGGTTATTGTGTGTATGTGATGTAATATAGAACTTTAAAATTTTAAATTTTTAGGGGGACAGCCACCTTTGAGACTGTTTTTCACGTTTGGTTATTGGTCCCTGATCCCAGGGTGGTGCCCCATAATTATCAATCCATATTAACAATTTTGATTATATTAATACTTTTATTAATATTCATAAATATATTTGATATTTTGCTAATAACTAAACCTGCTCTACCTGAATCCCAACAGGTGAGTATTACATGACTGGTGTTGTACTTGAATTGAATTAGTGCTACAGAAGATTTACATTGTACTGAATTTTTCAAAACAACAAGTAAACATAGATGAAGTTCAGATTTTTCTTTAACAGTAAACAATATCAACAGCAATTTAAAAGTGGACTAGATCAGAAACCAGGGAGGCTTCTAGTTAAAAAATGATACATTTTACTTGTAAAACAGGAGAAATTAGATGAATAGGCTTGTCTGTAATTGGCCTGTTTCCAATAAAGGCCTTTCGCTGCTAAATACTTCTGAAATGACAAATTCTTGCAGACCATCAATGCTGGAGAACAACCTGTTGGCTTTTTTAACTTAATTTGAAATGATTAGCCAAATTTAATAATTTAATACGAGAAATGACTTACCAATACAGTCAATGCACATAACTTTATCTTTTGTGCTTCTGTTTTTTTCTATTTCTAAGCACTTGGTGTTCTACATGGCAATAACTATTAATGGCAGTGTCTATGTCTGTGTTTGCCATTTTCTCTTTTCCCAGAATGAGGAGCCAGTATTTTCCAAGGATTGCACAACATTTTTTATCACTATGCCCTTAAAACACAGCAGCCATGGGACATTCAACCATATCACCATGGTCTCCAACCAAGTAAATCTATTGCAAACTTTTAATAAAACGAATACATTTAGTTAGGTGCTTTCACTGTTTAAATGAAACTTCTTGTGTCTGTGTATTTTGTCCCCTTATCTGTCCTAAAGGCTTCCAATTATTCATACTGCTCATATGATTCCATTTTGAAGTCTCATCATTTTAGATTATATTCTAACATTTCCTGAAACACCAGAGAATTAAGAATATGTTCACTTGAATAAATTAAAGAGAGAGTTGTACAGTAGATGCACCAGAGGCACGTTCTGTGCCAGATTAATTCAGGTTCTGTGGAGATAATAAGTGAAACTAAAGTTTTAGATTGAAAGTCAGTCAACAGTGCACCCCTTTAAGGACATGTGGGGCATGTGAGGTCATGTTAACATGCTTTCTCTGCTCTCGTGTTGTATTCTTTCTCTTGTTTCTCAGTCTGAGGGTCAAGAGGTCAACTTCCGCCACCTGACCTCAGGAAGCTGGGAAGTCTCTCAAATTCTGGCCTATGATGAGAGCACAGACTCAATGTAAGCATGAGATACTAACACCATACAAAATTGACAAAATACAATGTGATACAATCTGATACAACACAATATCAACTCTCAAATAACAGGTTTTATGTTTTTCAGTTATTTCCTAAGTACAGAAGAAGGCTCAACACAACGGCAATTGTACAGGTACCATATTGATTTCATTTCAATATAGAAATAGATCATCATTCATTAAAGAATAGTTTGACATTTTGAGAAACATGCTTATTTGCTTTCTTGCCAAGAAACAAGAGTTAGCTTGATGCCACTCTGGTGTCTGTACGGTAAAGATGAGCGAGAGTGAGGAGACGGTTATCTTAGCTCTTTATTAACACTGGAAACAGGTAACCTGGCTCTGTCTGAACGTAACAACATCCACCTACAGTACCAGCACTTCAGCTTAATCTGTAGGAAATGTCAAGGAAGCCGCTGCAGCTGGCCTGATTAAGGAGACGAGCTATGAGCTAAGCTGCTGCAGGCATTAACTTCATATTTAGCATACAGATATAAGTAGTATCGATCTTCACATCTAGGTCTTGGCAAGAAAATAAATACGCGTCAACCGATTTCCATGAAAATCTCTTGATAAAATAAAGTATTTTATTTTATTTTTCAGTGAAATCTTATGTCATATTAGTCTTTTGCTTGCATGCTAGAAAGAGACTGATTGTATCTCAAAAGCTGCAAATCCTCTCAAATCCACTTCTTTTGTCCTCACACATCATTGTTGTTTTCCTCAAACAGAGTCTCCACTGTGGATCCATTTCATAAAGAATGCCTCACCTGCTCTCTCTTCAAATCAAAGTGCACCTACTACGACGCTATCCTCAGCCCAAACTATCAACATGTTCTTCTCAACTGCAGAGGTAACACCTAATTATGACCAAAACAGCAACATCATAATTGAGTGGTTCATAGCAAAGGTTGCCTTGTATTAATGACATGATCAGTTTGACACTGCAGTGATGTTGAAGAATTGCAAGTTATCAATTGTTTTCCAAATGTATTCACAGCACTTAATAACTTTTTTTAACCAAAACTTGGTTCACTGCCATTTCATACACTCATGTGGTTCTAACATGTTGTCAGAAAGGTTACTTCATTATTAAATACATTTTGTATCTTAATTATGTTTTGTTTGAGAATCTTCTATGTTTGCAGAGTTTAGTCAGTGTATCACATTTATTTATTAATGCAGGCTGAAACATTAAAAACAAGGGCTACTACACACCTAAATATTTTCTTTAACAAAATATTTACTTTTTCATTATAAGAGTGTGAGTCTACTGTATGTAACTCACATAGGAGAAAGTTCATAGGACAACATTTACTATTACCACATCAAGTATAGCAAGAATTTATGCACAAACAAGATTTAAAATGAACCCCTACCTTCATCTCTTGTAGGCTAGACTACTGTAATGAGCTTTTCTCAGAACTTACTAAAAAAGCTTTCAGACAGTTACGATCAAAGTATTACTTAAATCAAAGATAAAAACACATTTGCCATTGTTTTTAATTTAATTCAGGATCTGTACATTAAAGCGACTGTGGAATTTTCAGGAAATCCTTGTTATTTATGACACCTATGGCCATGAAGTGAAGTGCAGTCAGATGTGTAGTGGGAGAGGAGCGAGAGGTTCGTCGGGCATCAGTCAGCATCCACCTCCAGAGGCCTGAGCGGGGGTTAGGGCTGAGTCAGCCCCAGGGGGGCCAGGAGACAAACCCAGCACCTCAATAGTGCATTAGTGCATTCCCTGTATTCCCTGTCATAGATCTGGCCTCCAGTCACACATGTGACCAAAAATCTGTCAAGTGCGACTAAACATTTTCATTGGTCGCAATGGTGTGCCTGAAATTTAGCAGGTCTGAATAAAAAATAATGAAAAAAAAATGTTGAGAGTGTTTTCTTTAACAATTTACTTTAATGATTAGAGAGGCTGCTGTCAGTCATTTAAATGTTTCCATGTGTGCAGTAATGTCCCAGCAAGTATCGTGGGACATTTAAGCAGCAAAACTAAAAACTGTAGATATAAACTTGACAGGACAGAGGAAACTCTCCAGAGGAAGCAGTTAAACTTTTAGCTTCTGAAATAAATTTTTTTGACAGCTCTGATAGAGTTCAGGATGTGTTAGGCACACTAGTGCTGTCTGGAGCCCTGGTCGGTCTCGGAGGCTGGGAGGACATCAGAGGGAAAACCAGAAAATATTTTCTCCATAAAATATGATCCAGTTTCAATAAAATAAGTGAATAAAGTTATGAGTTCTGTTTTTGTACAGTAATCAGTGAGGCCTGGCCCCCAGAAACACTATACACTATAGTCTATCATTATTCAACATAATACTTGTCTCATTTGTGGTCTGATAAACAGTAAATTCATCAAATTCAGTTCTCCATATCGTTATTTTCCAAGCTACTGTAGCTGTCATGGGTGGGTGCCGGTCGTTTGTTGATGTTAGCGGACATCGTTTCTAAAGTTAATGTTAGCTATTGTTGCACACTGTTGACGCTGTAGGGGAGCTGAAGCCAAGACACTTAGGAGCGCACATAAACTTCACATCCTTTGGATGGATTTTCGTGGAAAAAACGTCCTGAGTCCTTTACATAGAAATCAGTCCACCCCAGAGTAGTCTTTTCTTTGTCTCATCAGAACTAAATCTGCTTCTTATTTGGAGATTACTGAATTCTGACCTGTTTCTCTAACAGAATAATAGCAGAAACACAAGAAAGGCAAAAGTTCTTTTGCTGTTCTTATAGGCTTCTCAGAGTTTTCTTCTTAACCTTATGGAGCAAAAAATAGACAATTAAGAGAAAAAGGCTTGCGTGATTCAGATCTCAGTATTGTCTAAGTATGTCTTATGTATGTCTGATAAATGGCTTGGTGGCAGTAATTTAAGAAACACATGAGAACATGTGTAGATAAATGAAACGTGAAGAAAAAGTAATGCACAAAATCTTTATTAGAAATGAATTTCAATCTGGAAAATGTTACACACCAAAAAATAAATCATTGGATGAATGTAATTTCATCACGCCACCTATATTCCATCTAAACAAATCGAGGAAAATCTCACATCTGGCATTAACAACAGATACCGACATTCTTGTTCTCCCAAGCTTTCTTTTTAACATACTACATGTAACTCGTAATTCTTTTCAATGCCTCAAACATAAACTCATTGCCCAGTGTATTATGTCAGTCCTGCAATAGAAATTCTATTAAGGTCCTAATGCTCAGTTTTCTACTGTTTTAGAGAGGTGCTGATATAACTGTATGGTCATTTTGGAGGATGTAGTTTGTTGAACGGAGTTATACTGAGATGTGTTAATATTTGGTCAACACTGATATAAATTGGTTGGACAATAATAATAATAATATTGGAAACACCTCTCTGAAACAGCAGCAACCAAAACAACACTATAACCTTCATAAATGTCAAATTTATTACAGGGCTGCTGCATTAGTTTTAGCTAGGTGGGCCTAATAAATTGGACAGAGTGTATATGCATGTAGGAGATCTTAGAACCAAAATAAAATATTGGCTCATGAAGAAAACTGAGCCTACATAATTCTGCAGGATGTGTGCACAATCACAAGAACAAAGCTTTTTCAATGCTTTCAAGAAATTTGTATTTGAAGAAAATACATTCAAAAGCAAATAAAATATGCACAGGTACATCGCAAAAAATCCAGAATAGTCGAGCATTAGCCTACTGCAACACTACTTGCACATTTTTTGCTGTGTTGTTGACATGTCAAACATTGTCCTTAAAACATTTCAAAGCTTTAAACTTTGTGCAGTGTGCAGTGGAAAAACCCAACCTGTCTGGGATACAGACAAAACACTTCAGGATGTATGCAGGATTTTCAGTCTTTTTCGAACTCATTCACACCAACAGCTTCTCTCTCAAAGCCGAGTTGCTAACGTTAGCTTGACCACATCACCGGTTCCATTCCTCCGTCTAAAAGAGGAAGGCTCAACCTGTAGCAAACCCTCTTCTCCATGAACAAAATACTGAGGCTTAAATAGCCTACAGTTTTAATAAACAGCAGTGCTTGAATGTTGCCTCTTTTTTTAAGCTAACGTCAACTAAATAAATGATTGAAAGTGCCGGTTGCAGTTCATTTTCTTTCTCTGCGCTTAACTGTTACAGAGTTAACTAGAGTGTTTTAATGGAGTGCAAAAAAGCTATTTCACAGATAATGTAAAGTTACACGGAGTGTAAACAAACTATTAACTTTGTTAATTAAGCTAACGTTAGCTAAGCTAACGTTACCCGTAAGAATACTAAGTGACAAAATTGATGTTTTGGGGTAACCTAGTCTACTGAGAAACTGCTAAAATGTATGATAATTAATTTGTATCACTCATCTTGTTGAACTAAACACAAGGGCTCAACCCTTGTGTTTAGTTCGGCTGAAACGAGTACGAGTTTCAGAGTAAAATGTGTCAATATTTGTTCTGTAAATAGTTATCTTACTCTTGTGATCAAAAACATTGCTCTGAAGCTCAATTCTGAAGCTGTTCTGTAAATCGTTTTAGAGCAACTTCTGATCAATTTCAGGCTTAAATAAACAACTATATTCTCTAGTGATAAATACCTAAATGGGAGATTAATGCATTTGATGTGTTAGGATATCTTTTAAAAAACCAAATAACACCAAAATGTACATTTAAAAAAGTTTAATTATACATTTATCAATATTCACATCATCGCATATACTAAACCATAATTATTGCATAAAAAACAGTAAATTCATCAAATTCAGTTCTCCATATCACTATTTTCCAAGCTACTGTAACTGTCATGGGTGGGTGCCGGTCGTTTGTTGATGTTAGCGGATCTCATTTCTAAGCTAATGTTAGCTATTGTTGCACACTGTTGACGCTGTAGGGGAGCTGAAGCCAAGACACTCAGGAGCGCACATAAACTTCACATCCTTTGGATGGATTTTCGCGGAAAAAATGTCCTGAGTCCTTTACATAGAAATCAGTCCACCCCAGAGTAGTCTTTTCTTTGTCTCATCAGAACTAAATCTAAATAATGGTGTTTTCACTCATCCCTACTAAACATGTAGATATATATTCAGAATTACTTACCCTTGACATCGAGGATGGAAAACAATTGGTTGAAAATAATCATGCGTGTCCGTTAATACTAGAAGTGCCAGAATTCCACAACTACTAGACTTGCCGTAAGTGGTCATTTTGACCGCTAGATTCCAAACTCTATATTCTCTAGTGATAAATACTTAAATGGGAGATTAATTTTTATTTTTTTTATTTTATTTATTTAAAGAAAGGGGGGAATAATGCATATTAATGACCATTTACACAAATGTAAATATGCCAGATTATAGCCTAAGGCTAATTTCCATCTGCAAACCCCTGTGGCAGGTTAACAGAAAGATAAGAACATACAGTACACTTCAGTTGGACAGAGACAGGAAAACAAAGTTTTATCGTGTTAGTACAACTACAAACATTCAACAGAAAACAAGTCGAAGGGTCACAGACAACAGTTAAGACACATGTCTGTATTGCACAAGCCCTTCTACTGCAGTGTCCTATTGCACACACCCTTACATTGCACTGATCCTTATTGCACACACCCTCATATTGCACTGATCCCGATCCCTATTGCACACACTCTTGCATTGCACCGATCCCTATTGCATTTTGACTTGGAGATATAGTTAAGCGTATGTTGCACAGGAGTAAGTTTTAACATATTTGGGCTCACACATGATCACGTTTTGTCTCTCTCTCAACCATGATTTTAAATGTTTCTTAAAAGTAGGAAAACTTGTGCTTTCCCTCACTGAGAGTGGAATAGTATTCCAAAAATTAATTAATTTGATGTGTTAGGATATCTTTTAAAAAACCAAATAACACCAAAATGTACATTTAAAAAAGTTTAATTATACATTTATCAATATTCACATCATCGCATATACTAAATCGTAATTATTGCATAAGCTAAATTCACACCAGTATTTTTCCGTATTTATTCAGCATAACTCAGAACAAGATATTAACGATTAAAAGGATCTATTTGATTCTGAAAAAGTTTGTTTTAACATTTAAAACACATAAATACACACAACACAGAAAATAATCGGAAAAGCTGGAAACGAGCAGATCTAACGTTAAAAAAAGATCCACGAACGAAGTTTAGAACCATAAAAGAATTAGGCTACTAATTTTATATTAACTAATTACATCAATAGCGTGCTTGGCTATTTAAGCTTCACAGTCAACGCAAGTGACCTCTGTTCTCCTTGCACAATTTCCACACACAGGTTTGCAGCATTTGCAGCAAGTGTCGTGTGTTTTGATTTTGTTTGCAGCTTCTCCGAACCTGGCACTCCCTCCGTTTTGGTGTCTGCTGTGGTGGTTGCTTCTGCTGCTGACTGGGACCTTGTGCCAATTGCCATGCCACCCCTTTTCCCTCCATGAACTCCGCTCTCAGCTCCTCTGCCAGTTGCTGCATGAACTTCCTCCGGGCTATCTTGCTACTGGTGCACTCCTTGAAAAGGATGTGGGCATTGATTCCAGCCAGGTCGAGGATGTTATAGAAGACAGCCACTGGCCATCTACGCGTACCGCCTTTCACAGAGTATGCCCTTGCCATCTGATCCAGGACGTCCGCGCCATATTTGGTGTTATTATAATATGTGACCGACTCCGGCTTTGCCTTCGGCCCATCAGTAATGCCCACGCTTGTGTGCACGGAGCTCAGAATGCACGCATTCTTCCTCGGCTTTCCCTGGTAGATGGTGAGCATCGCATCTGCACATTTTAGCACCTTTGTGCTGAACAGCTCTGCTTGCTCTTTTGCAGAGGGGGGCAACTCACGCTTCGTTTTCCCCAGGGTGCCAACCAGGCTGGTCTTCTTGGCCTGTAAGGCGGTGGCCAGTTTGAGAGAAGTGAAGAAATTATCTGCAGTAATATTTCTTCTCTTCCCCATGAATGGCTCCGCCAGTCTCAGCACCACACTCTCTCCCACGTGCTGACCTCTGCTCCGCATCTCCTCTTTTCCCAGATATGGAGCCCCATTCAGCACGTATTTTGAGTTGACATCCGCAGCCAGCCAAAACTTTATTCCAAATTTATCAGGCTTATTTCCCATGTACTGGATAAATCTGCACCGGGCCTTGGTGGGGAACAGCTGCTCATCAATGGTTATGTTGGCACCAAGCTTGTAGCAGGCTATGCTGTTCTGAACAAACTTGCTCCAAGTGGCCGATACCAGGGCAAACTTGTCATCCTGCAGACGTACACGTCGGGTCTCTTTTTTGTCAAACCGCAGGAATTTCATTATCTCCCTGAAGCGATTTCTGGCCATGGTTTCTTTGAAAAACAGGAAGCCCCATTTTTCTGACCAAAGGCTGCCCAACTCCATGTTTTTTGCTCCCTGTGCTCCATGGATATATAGCAGCGCTATGAAGGCCTTCAGTTCAGCCACTGTCATGTCACCACGGTGCTGATGTGCCTCAGTCAGAGTGCAGCCCCTGATGTGTTTCAGCATGCCATCATCAAATACACACAAGAAGGCCGTGAGCGCATCTCCGATGTTGCGCTTCGCGTGCGCTATGGGCCTGAAGCATCTCCAAGGCCATGGCAGCGGTCATCTTTCTCTTCATTCTTTCATTCATTTCAGACATTTTCTAATTCTCCTTATAAACTCCAACCTAGGCAATTACTCAATTTCTTAAATTATTGTACTGATAGCCAATTTAGTCTAATAATTTGTATTTTTAAGCAAATTAGCATATGCTAATAGCACTCGAGACCGCTAGCGACATTTCTTTGACAATAGTTCTTATTGTATAACAAAGCGTGCGAAAAATAGAACAATAGAATAGCGCAAAATTCAGTGCGGTCAGTCATATTTTCTTTTCCTTTTGTGTAATTTATATGAAACCCATTGTAAATAAAAATACAGACACTTTTAGGAAAAGTCACGTACCAGAAGGATTTTATTTAAGTTATTGGACATATAAATTTCAAAATGGTCAAAATGACCGTCGTGGCCATTCTAGCGTTAAGCAGTTAAATTCAAATGTCCCGCCATTCCTGCTTCTACTACATCCGGTGGGCGGTTTTGTGACAAATCATAGAAACTGAAGTTTATATGTAGATCTTGTTTTGACTCTTCTTTGATAGAAGTAAGACAACTCTGAGAACAGATAGAATATACATAGCTGAGACTTGAGAGAATTTGATCACTGAGATAAAGGGGGGGAGAGGGAGGCACAATGCAAAGACCACGTAGAAAATATAGTAGAATAGTTATTGTAGTGTTAATATTAATAAATTAGTAATAATAGGAATAGGAATGACAGCTATAGGAAGAATAATGTCAGCATCAGTAACAGAGCCAATAACAACAACAACTGTAGTAGCAGTCGTCAAGCAGGAACACAGGGGCAGCAGGTGGCCCACAACCACAGATCCAGTCTCTGCAGCTCCAGAGGCAGAAATACCTGCTGAAAGCGATAGAAGGAGAGAGGAGAGAAATGAGAAAGCACAAAACTACGGGAGAGAGAGATGTTGAGTTAGTAACATGCAGTAATGGGATAAAAATGCATACAGATGGAGAGGGAGAGAAGGAGAGAGGAAAGAGGCGCATCATGTGAAGTCTCCCGGCAGTCTAGGCCTATAGCAGCATAACTAAGGGATGGTTCAGGACTCACCAAAGCCAGCCCTAATTATAAGCTTTATCAGAGAGCAAAGTATTTAGCCTACTCTTAAATGTGGAGATGGTGTCTGCCTCCCGAACCCAAACTGGGACCTGATTCCACAGGAGAGGAGCTTGATAAGTGAAGGCTCTGGCTCCCATTCTACTTTTGGAGACTCTAGGAACAACAATTAAACCTTCATCCTGGGAGCGCAGTGTTCTAATCTGATAATATGGTATTATGAGATCTTTAAGATACAATGGTGCCTGACCATTAAGAGCTTTGTAGGTGAGGAGAAGGATTTTAAATTCTCTTCTAAATTTTACAGGGAGCCAGTGCAGAGAAGCTAATATTGGAGAGATATGATCTCTTTTCCTAGTTTTTGTACACGTGCCGCAGCATTCTGGATCAACTGGAGAGTCTTAAGGGACTTATTCGGGCACCCGGATAATAAGGAATTGCAGTAGTCCAGCCTAGAAGTAACAAAATCATGCACTAATTTTTCAGCATCATTTTGAGACACGATGTGCCTGATTTTTGCAATATTACATAGGTGAAAAAAGGCAGTCCTTGAGGTTTGTTTCATGTGGGAGTCAAAGGACAAATCCTGGTCAAAGATAACTCTGAGGTTCCTTACGGTGCTGCTGGAGGCCAGGGCAATGCCATCTAGAGTAACTATATCTTTAGATAATTTGTCTCAGAGGTGTTTGGGACCAAATACAATAACTTCAGTTTTGTCAGAGTTTAACATCAGAAAATTGCAGGTCATCCAGGTCTTTATGTCCTTAAGCATGCCTGAAGTATAGTTAACTGGTTAGTTTCATCTGGCTTGATCAATAGATATAATTGGGTATCATCTGCATAACAATGAAAGTTTATGGAGTGCTTCCTAATAATACTCCCTAGAGGAAGCATATATAAGGTGAATAGAATCGGTCCAAGCACAGAACCTTGTGGAACTCCGTGACTAACTTTGGCGTGCACGGAGGACTCACCGTTAACATGTACAAACTGAGATCGATCTGATAGATAGGATTTAAACCAGCTTAGTGCAGTTCCTTTAATGCCAATTACATGTTCCAGTCTCTGTTATAGGATGTGATGGTAAATGGTGTCGAACGCAGCACTAAGATCTAACAAGACAAGTACAGAGACAAGTTCATTGTCTGATGCAATTAAAAGGTAATTTGTAATTTTCACCAGTGCTGTCTCTGTGCTATGATGCACTCTAAATCCTGACTGAAAATCCTCAAATAAACTATTGTTATTTAGAAAGTCACACAACTGATTGGCGACTGCTTTCTCAAGGATCTTAGAGAGGAAGGGAAGGTTAGATATAGGTCTATAGTTGGCTAAAACCCCAGGAATCAAAGTGGGCTTTTTAAGAAGCGGTTTAATTACAGTTACTTTAAAGGATTGTGGTCCATAGCCTGTTAATAAAGACAGACTGATCATATCCAGTAAAGAAGTGCTAATTAAGGGTAAAACGTCTTTAAGCAGCCTTGTTGGAATAGGATCCAAGAGACAGGTTGATGACTTAGATGAATTAATCGTCGAAGTCAGCTGAAGAAAGTTGACAGGAGCAAAGCAGCCAAAACACATATCAGGCTCTACAGCTGTTTCCAAGGTTTCTGTGTTTGAAGACAAGTCTGCACCAGTTAAAGGCAGGACTTAATGAATTTTTTCTCTAATAGTTAAAATTTTATCATTAAAGAAGCTCATGAAGTTGTTGCTACTGAGAGCTATAGGAATACATGGTTTGTGATTCTCTGTCAGCCTGGCTACAGTGCTGAAAAGAAACCTGGGGTTGTTTTTATTTTCATATTGATGTTAAATTGGGCTTCGTTATGTCTAGGAGAAATAGGCTGGACAAAGAAGAGATCTTATTTAGAATTTTCCTTTCCTCTGGGACAGGCTGTTATAGGCAACCGAGAAAGCCGGGGAAGGTCAAATTTTTTTAGTTAAGTTATGTTATAATCCGTTCCCACTTTGGCAATAAAAAGTGATTAATTACATGTAAAAATACTCCACACAGTACCTTTAATCTTTTAGAACTGTTCTATTTTCCTGAAATTTACATTATTTGTTTTTCTTTTAAGTCTCTTAAGGTTCAATGTGTTAATGTAAAACACGTAACCTTGTTATAAAATGTTAGATAAAGTTGCATTTCCTGACCTAAACTATTTTTTTTCCCCAGGTCCTGGAATACCCCAAACTACTCTTCACAAACTAAGTGATATGAACAGTAAGTACTCAGACTCTTCAGACTATTCAGACTCTTTTGCATCAGGGATTTTTATTCATTATGTTGGGGTAGAAGTTAGTTAGAGTGCGCCTTCTGTGTCTGAAAAGTGCATTAATTGATCAACTCATTTTAGGAGATTAAGTCACTAAGATCATGAGTCATTCAGCCAAAATTCAACAACAGAGGTTTACTTATGACTGTATAAAAAATATGTGTATGCAATTAAGGTTAAGGCATTAAGAGCTTGAAATGTTGTTGAGTGTATATCAGAGCCACTTAGAGCAGCTTCCGGGGACTCTGCAGTAGATAAACGATTATCTTCCTCCACTCCTAGCTTGCAGATTGAGAGATGTTGATTATTCCACTCTTATCATGCTGTTTGACATTGATTTGGCAACTTACAGTTCAGTGACTTGTGTGACTTTGAATGTGACTATTGTGTGTTTGATTTGGAATTACCTGGTTTTCTGCTTTAAAACAGAAACAATTCTAATTTTTCATGTATTTATTGAACACACCCAAAAAACATTCACAGTGCTGGTGGAAAAGTGAATCAAAATTTTATATCTGGCTGAACCTGCTTTGGCAGCATTGACCTCAGTCAAACGCTTCCAGTAGCTGTGGATCAGACCTGCACACCGCTCAGAGGGAATTTTGGTCCATTACTCATTGCAAAACTGTTTTAGTTCCACAAATTCTGTCTGAACCGAGCCCGACCCATGGCAGGAGTTTTGAGTCTGAGCCAGGTCCAAACCCGAATTTCAGTTTAAAAATAAATAAAAAAATTAATAGTTTATTACAAGCTAAAGTAAACGACATTGTGCATATAATATAGTGCAAATTATTATCAAAATGAATAAATATCAAATTCACTCATTAATTACAGTCAGGACTCTGGAGTCAAAACACACACACCTTATTTTTATAGCATGGAACAAACAGCCTGTATTTATTGTGCAACGAAAAAATAACAGCATGTGAGCTATAACTAAAATAAGGTAACAAAATCGATAATAAAATATTGGCTATAATTAAAGTCTGAAGTTGGGACTGTAAACACACTATCTTTAAAGAGCAGTTGAATTTATGAATTGTGCATATATAGTGCAAATTATTATCAAAATGAATAAATTAAAATGAAGATAAATTAAAATACACACAATAGTCATCAATAATGGGGCTTATAGCCTACAGAACATCAAATAGCCAAGCCCTAGACCTAAAGCCCTTCACCAGGCAGACTATAGTCTATGAATGGCAATATGGCATGCACACAATAACCTGGGTGGCACAGGCTATAAACTGTTTATTTATTAAACTAATGTAACATATTACATGTTGTCATGCAAGAAAAGGATTGTATCCATGGTGTAGGGTTTCAGAGCAGTCCTCCATTGCTCGATGGTTCGACCAGCGGCAGTGAAACCCTCTCACTGCTGCTACTGCTTGCTAGGATGCACAGCACAGATCTTCGCCAGCTGTGGGTATTGGTCTAGTTCACTTTTATGTTTCCACCAGCCAAGTCCCTGTCGTCTGCCATATCATGCCTCTGTGATGTGTACAGAGTTACCTCGAACTCCTCTTTGCCAGGACCAATATCTTGGTTCTCCCACTCAGCAAATCCAAGATTTTTCAATCCAATGGGCTTTATTGGCATGGGAAACAGACGTTAACATTGCCAAAGCATGGGTGAAATTAAAACATATACATAAACAGAAGAAATGTGCTATTAAAATATATACAGATTAGTAAAATAAGATAATAATAGTAATACATATTGTAGATTTGTAGTTAAAAAATTTAAATACAAATAAGTGAAAACTATATGTCCATGTGTGTGCGCGTCATCCACTGCGCCTCAGATTGCAGCATGTTGATATACAGTACATTGGGCAGCAGGATCGGCCCTGTCTCCTTCTCCTCAGAGTATTATGTTGAGAGCTCATTTAACTCTTTGAAATCTGAGATTACAGAGCTGATACTTGTTAAAGTAAACGTTCCTTATTTCACTGAATGTTGAACATTGTAAGATCTGCTCTTTTGGCTGGTGGTGGTGCGGCAGTCTCTCCCTCATTCGCCCATGCGTTTGCGTCTTCGTCGTCTGGATCTCCAGCCATCGTCAACAGGTTACGAACGTGCACATAGACTTCATTCCTCTCAGCAGGTGACATCATTCTCATCTATTTTTATCTTTTGAATTATCCAGTCCGTGTGCCGCTGACACACAAAGGCTTGCTCTGGAGAGTTCAGGGAAGAGGGCTGGCTGTGTCACTTCAGCCTCTCGGTCCAGAGGCAAACGAGGTTCAGGGTGACATTTGTCACAGTTGACAACTAAGCCAAGTTTTTATTTTTATTTTATTTATTTATATAGTGCCAATTCATGACAGAAGTTATCTCATTGTACTTTTCCTATAGAGCAGGTCTAGACCGTACTCTTAATAATATTATTGACAGAGACCCAACAAATCCCAAGTTGTCCCATTCTCTGAATTTTTCCCTGTATAGGTATATTCGCCTCTTTCAAACTTCTTCTTTGCAGCCACCATTTTTTCATTTTAACACCTATTTCTGTGATGTGCACTTCTATAGCGGCTTACGTTGTGTGGCACAGTGAGAGCAAACAGCAAATGACCCGCTTATTGTAATGTTTTAAAATATAATTCTAAATCTCAACATTTTCATTAGTTAATGGGTTGATGGCAACAGCCCATGCATTATTAATAAAATATGAAATATATATATTTTAAAAATCTCATTCTGTCCGAGCCTGACTTCCAGCAGTAGTTTTGGGCCCAAACCCATTGGGTCCAGTCGGGTTCGGGCAGAGAATCAAAGCTCGAACTCGAGGGTATCTTCGTTGTGCCCTTGCAGTCATCTTGCCTGGGCGACCACTTCTAGGGAGATTTGCGACAGTTCTCAGTCGCCTCCATTTCTAGATAACCTGTCTGACTCTGGATGGATGAATATCTAAAGTCTTACAGATGACTCTGTAACCCTTTCTACTTTTATATAAATCAATTATTATTGATCTAAGGTCTTCTGAGAGGTATTTCCTTCAAGGCATGGTTCACATCAGCTGAGGCGTCCTGTGAATAGCAAACTCAAAACGTTTGAGTGGTTTTTATAAGTCAAAGTAGCTCTAATCCATACCTCCAAACTCATTACATTGATTGGACACCAGGTAATTCCATAAAAGTAATTCCAAATGGTTCTTTTCTCTTTTCCTTGACACTGTATGTGAAAAGTTTTGAAAATATCTCAATAGTTTATAGTTAAGCAGGGCATTGTAATGAATTAGTTATTCAGGATTTTATCTAGTTATTGTTGTTGATTTTCTAACTAAAGTAATTCTTCTTCTTACCCTGTCATCTAACAGAGCACACGACTCTGGAAAGGAACACAGTATTAAGACATGCACTGATAAACAGGACAATACCCAAGTGGGAAAGAAGAACTGTACAAATCAACAACATTGGTATGACATTGGAATCATCTTGGTGCAAAACTTCAATATGGTTTGTGATAATGATTTGCTGTTCTCTATCTTGCCCTTACACATTGTCTGTATTATCATAATTACTACCACTATTGCCATGTTTACATCAACCAACTTTTTTTATCTTCACCACGCGGCCTTTTTAAACAGAGATACAATACAATACAGTAAAGAAGACCTGTCATTACGGCAGGTTACGCAGTGCATGCACTGTAGTAACCTGGTTACTGTACATTCCTGGTTAGATTTTTCCCTTACCCCCAACCTTATTTTGATTTACTTATTTTAACTTTCAACTGAACTTTTTTTGGCTCTAGAAATGGCCCTGTCAGTCTGTCCACCACTTTGGTTCAGACTGAAATATCTCAACTATTGAACTATTTGATCAGCATGAAATTGAAACTGAAGTGATCCCTTAACTTTTAATCTACCGACATCATCAGGTCAAAGTTTAAATTTGTCCAATACTTTGGTTTATGACCATCAATCTCAGCTGTACTTTGTGTTTGGTGCTAATTAGCAAATCTCGGCATGCTGACATGCTAAACTACGATAGTGAACATAGCAAATGTTTTACCTGCTAAACATCAGCATGTTAGTATTGTCATCGTTAGGGTATTAACATTCTTACGTGCACTATAAAACATGATGCCGACCTCCTGACAGCAAGAAGAAGAGCTCCTTTGTTTGTTGTATTTGGCTGAAAAACATGAAAATGTCCTAAAAAGAAAACGGTGTGTGCGACTGCTTAGCGAGAATAGGATCATGGATGGGGAATACGGTACATACATACAGTGCATGAAACAAGCTTCCAGTTTGCTTTTCTAGTGCATGCGCTGTCCATGCGCTTGTAGTGTGTACCCTAGCACCCATGCGGATACCATGAACTGGCCTGAAGTTTGTGTGTGTGTGTTGGGCAGCTGATGAAAGAACAGCACAAATGGGCTTAAAATGTACAAATAATCAAATGTTCAAAGTGTTTGTTTCAGTCACACTTTGGATTGAGCCAACAGCCAATCTGCTGTCATGGTGATACTTTCCCTGTCTGATGTCTTTGTTCCACATGCTCATGTGTAAAAAAAAACCCCAAAACAATTAGAAACCCAATTATGGGTTTACATGTCCAAGAAATCAGCTTTCTCCAGGAGAAATCTAGCTGGGGAAATTCTCTGCTCCCCTACCCAGATTATGAAAACTGGGTTTCTTGTTAACATGGGCAAAAAATGGTTACTGGGGAATCCCAAACTGTAACCTTAAGGGCATATGAATGCACTGCTGGTGACAGTAGTGATAGTTTCTAGCATAATATGTGCCCATCAACGGAACAGTAGGCTCACTAAGATCTGATTGTCAATGTAAATTCAGAATAAATCTAGTGAACAGGTGCAGAGCTTTTTGAGGTGATTATGAAACAGCCCTGGAATCAGAAATGCTGCAGTATATTGTTTCAATTAGAGGGGGCAGCTTACCATATGGCTTCCTTTCTCTAATATGTGTTCACTACTAGAGACAATGTGATACATATGTACAGTAAGGCCTTTTGCATAGAAACACAGTCAGATGAGACGCCTGTCATCAAACATTGAAGGCAAGTGAAATCATAGGCTTATTTTTCACATGAACCACTAGATTTATTTCACATTTATTTTGGGTGTTGAAGGATTTCCATAGAACCTATTGATTCTTAGTCATTCAGGTCATAGTACACATACAGCAGTAGTCAAAGGCAACTAGACTTGCTGTGTAGCCTTAAAGACATTTTAACACTCATTTAATAGGCTTCAACTTCAGTTCTCGTATACTTTATCAGGTCTGATCAGTGCTGTCCTATCTTTGCCCCACTGGTTCACACCAGTTAACACCTCTAATAACGATCCCACGACTGCTTCTTCATTTCAGCGACTCTCACATCTCATCCTTGTGTGAATCATTCACGTAGGTTTTAAAAAAACTTCCTAGCCATAAGGCCTCTTGAAAACATTTTCGAGTCAAGTTGTCTTTGACATCCTACTATGATAAATGTAAAATTCAAAGACTATGTTAAACCTTAAGGGAAGCAAAATCATTCAGACTACCAACTCAGGAAAACAATTTACTGTGTAAGTTCTCCCGTCTGTTCTTTACTATGACTAATTAGTAAAGACTTCTTCCATGAATGATGAAACTACTGTGTTGACCTGACCATGCAGTGCAGCGCTTTATTGTAGTCAGAAGGATAGATGTACATGCAGTATATAACAAAATTCCCACTGTGACTCATCTTCACCATAAAAATGCACTCTGAACTGAAGGTTAAGCTGTGAGTTAGAAAAATGTGTAGCAGGAAATTTATTCTTGAGTACAAATGACAAGACATTAAAATCATGAAATTCTGTTGTTGGCTTTTTTTTTTTGCAGCACTTCGTCTGGAGTTAATTGTCCCAGTAGATTTGGATGAAACGAAGGAGCACCCACTTCTGCTGATTCTGTATGTCATTTTATTTTTAAATACATTTGCTATTTTAAGGAGAACTTTTTAATATATGCTGTATTGCCTCATCTCATTTGCACCAATGCAGAATAATTTAATTCAATCATTTATTAAATGAAGAAGCTAAGAAACAAATGCTTGTAAATTAAGCAGCAAATTTGGGCCTTATATTAGAGGTTCCTAACCGGGGGGTCTAGACACCCACAAAGGGTCGCAAGATACATTTGAAAGGTTGTGTGATGACTTACTCGTCATACTTATTCTAACTTATACTTTTTCAGTCTTACCGTTGATCTATACTTTTTTTGTTGTAAACTGCCTCTTAAGGACTCTAAAAATATTCGAATAACACAAGGGGAAAAAATCAGTCAATGGTTGAACTGGCTTACAGCTGGTAGATACAGATGGGTGACAAATTAAAGGAAAAACCAACATGAAGTGTTTTAGTACGGAGTCAGGCCACCACGAGCCTCCAGAACATTGTGGTCGAGGTGGGGGCCTTGTTACTGTCTATAGGAAGCATTTAATGTGTAACCTCATAGCTTGCAATGATTTTTCCTCCTTTGAAGTGCTCATTTTTAAACTTGGTGGCCCCCTCCCAGTCATATTGGCTATTATTTATCACCCCCCTAAACCAGTTGGTTTCTTCTTGTTGGAACTCCCTGAGTTTTTATCCAGTCTTGTTTTAAATTATGACAGAATTGTTCTTTGTGGTGATTTTAATATTCATGTTAATGACTCTTCTAATCCCCTTGCTGCTGATTTTTTTTAAATATCACTGACTCTTTTAACTTTCAACAACATGTGTCTGGCCAAACTCATTCCCCTGGCCACACCTTAGACCTAGTCTTTAGTCTGGGCCTGAAAACCCCATCGGTGGAAATCAGGGACATGTTTGTATCTGATCACCTATGCATTGTTTTTAACTGTGAATTACAGGCTGCTAGTACTGTCTTATCCCGCTCTGAGTACACACGTGTCCTTAATGAGCATAGTGCCTCAAAATTCTGTACACTGTTAAATTATTCTGGCAGAGTGTTTCCCGATTCCTCCAACACCAACCAGTTGGTTGATTATTTTAACTACCTGTGTTCTTCAACCTTAGATCTCATAGCTCCTCTGAAAAATAGACCAAACTCAAAGACTAGAAAACAGCCATGGCTAAATGACAGTATTCGAAGCTGTAAAAGGAAATGCAGAAGATCAGAACGCAGATGGAAGAAATCAGGTCTCCAGGTCCACTTTGTGGCCATGAAAGAGTTATTATGCCTTTATAATAGGATGGTGAAGGATGCAAGAACATATCATTTCTCTGCACTTATTTCTGCCCATCACCACAACCCCAGATTCCTATTTAAGACTGTGGATCAGTTAGTTAACCCTGCCTCTCCTTGTGCCTCTGCTGATTGTGATTGTTTCTTTTGCACTTTGCTGGAAAGGTGGAGTTAATAAGATCTGATATCACCCCCAACCCTGCCGTTTTAGATGTGGATCACCCGCTCAGGGATTCTTTGAGCAATTTTTCTGCTGTTACTCTGCCTGAACTCGCAGACATCATGTCTCTTAAGAGAGTGTTCTCCAGCCCTCTGGACAAAATCCCAACTAGGTTTTTATTGGAAGTTATGGATTGTATTGCGCCCCATTTGCTAATTATTTTGAACAGCTCGCTGTCTACTGGCTGTGTCCCAGATTACTTTAAAACTGCTTGTGTCCAGCCAGTCCTAAAAAAACCTGGGCTTGATCCCACCCTCCTGGATAACTATCGTCCAATCTCCAAACTGCCTTTTATTTCAAAGGTTCTCGAAAAAACTTGTATCTAAGCAGCTTCTTGCTGCTGTGGAAAACAATAATACCTTTGAAAAGTTCCAATCTGGTTTTCATCAGCACCACAGCACTGAGACAGCCCTTCTTAAAGTCACTAATGACCATTTAATGAATGCAGACGCAGGCATGTGTTCAATTCTTGTGCTGCTGGACTTAAGTGCTGCCTTTGACATAATTGATCATGGCATTCTCTTGGGGACTCTCTTGGCACTGGGTGGGCATATCTGCACGGTCACAAGCCAAAAAGGTTGGGAAACTTTGGGGTGTTGAAGAATCCTTGGGCTTCTTTGTGGACTAATCTCATGCTGTCATTTCACAGTGGCAGCGCCCCTGGTGGCCAGGCTGTGAGTGACCGCTTCTCTCTCAGCTGGGACTCTGTGCTGGTCAGCTCAGACGGCGTCATCGTGGCTCGTCTGGACGGCCGGGGCAGCGGCTTCCAGGGTCAGAGGATCCTGCACGAGGTTCACCAGAGACTGGGAACCGTTGATGTTCAGGACCAGATCGCAGCTCTGGAGTAAGTTTTATTTATTTATTTTTTTGTTGAAAATGATCCAGTTGATTCTACTTGACTTTGTTAACAAACTGTATACAGTATAGTGTGGGGTTCACCAAATAAGGCTGACACCAATGCTGATATTTTTGTATTGACAGTGCTGGCATGCCTATGTGGTAGACATAGCCTACCACATAGGCTAGTGTCAAACTAGGCAAGTGTCGAACTTGTACCATTTGTACCAAGTCTTATACCTTATTTACTTTTCTCAGTAATGCTCCCTTTCTTAGACATCTTGGGGGTCGACTTGTTTGCTGTCTTACCAGGTGTTAGATGAGAGGGTTATATTGGTTAAGTCTCTGTAAGTTTAGTAAAGAGACTGGTCCAGGACATGCTAGCTTAGCACAGTGGCTGGAGCTGGAGGGGGAGCTATAGCCTCTGTCAGAAGAGGTGAAATTTGCCTTCCCAGCAACTCCAAAATTGTCCTATTCGTATATTTGGATGTGGTAGCTGGCTAGCTAGCCACTGGTAAGCCTCATTGTGAGGGTGGAACTTTTGGATTGCTTGGATTGCCTAGTGGACTAGGTTAGGTGTCGATTGTGAATAGCTCCAAGTAGGCTAGTTAAAAACATTAAGTCTGTCTTAATACAATATTCACATGCCACATGTTCACTGAAAGAGTTATTGGTTTATGTAATATCTTGTCCATATGGCTGTGGAGTTATCCCTTTCTAGTGCGACTCCATTGTAAGAAATGCTAATGTGAAGCTTTGGGCTTCTGAGTAAGCTGAATCAAGTGGTGGTCACGTGTAGGTTTTTTTAACCTACAATCTTTCAGTGTAGTCTTATTAGGAAGGGATCACTTCATTTTTGCTATTTAGTTAACTCGATCTAAATTTTCAGGCACTTGGTCAGGCTACCCTATATCGATGGCAACAAAGTTGGAGTTTATGGAAAGGTAACAGCCACTGTATCTAATAAATAAATAACCACATAAAATGTATACTGTTTCTTACCCAAGATTCTTTTAAAGCAGCTATGTCGTTGTTGTTTTCCAGGAGTATGGAGGATTTCTTTCCTCTCTGCTGCTCCTCTCCCACAGCTCTATGTTCCAATGTGGCATTGCTGTAGCTCCTATAACAAACTGGAGACTCTATGGTAAGATGGACAAGAATGTTACAGTGATGGAATATCATACATACTTACAATATTACAATCATCTGAAGTTGTAGCTTATCCTGAAAGTTACAAGGACATTCAAACAGCCAGTTATCCCAATTATTCCATATTTGGTCATTAATGCTGACATGTGTTCATTATCAGTTTTAAGCTACGTATATGTCTTAGAATAGTCATGGTCATGGAATTTGATTTAACAAAACAAAGAAACGACAAACAAATCCAAGAAGGCTAATGAACAGAGTGGAGCAACATTAATCATGGTGGCTTAGTGGTAGAGCAGGTCGCCTACTAATCGGGGAGTCAGTGGTTTGGTCCTGGCTTTCCCCAGCCCACCTTGGGCAAGATACTGAACCCAAATTGCTTATGAGTGTGTGTGAATAATTAGTTTCTTTGATGGTATCTGCTATTAGTGTGTGAATGGGGTGAATGTGACATGTAGTGTAAAGCGCTTTAGAGTGACTAGAAAGGCAATATACAAGTACAATCCATTTACCATAATCATCAATGGCATTTTCTGTTTGTCACAATGTTCAATATTAAGTGAAGAAGTAATATTGAAAGGAATTGGAAGTGTTATCATTGATGAATAGTGAGTGAATAAAAACAGCAATGCTGTCCCTATTCACAATGTCTCCCCATTAACTGTTTCCTTTTTCATCCGTATAAAGGGTCAGCCTCCACTGAGAAATACTTTGGCTTCCCAGCAAACGAGGATCACAAATATCAAGTAAATGTCAGTGTTGTTTTTGAAGGTTTCTTAGGTTCATTTGGAATGAAAACTCCTTCAATGTGTCAATAGCATTAATTGTTCATGTAGAGTAAACAGCTAAATTACATGCTCATTCCACTCTGTTTGTATTGAAAATGCTCCTGGCCTGACACTGTATTATACACAATGCTGTCTCGCAGCTGTAATGCAAACTAGACTTGTGAGAAACAGTTCATTATAGACACAGGACACATGTTATTTGTGCAAGTGCAATGACCAGCACAAAACGTGGTAGGTCTTGAGAGGAAGTTTCCAAGCACACCTGTCATTTCCATTCATATGAGGGGCATTGGCGGCATGTGCAAAGAGGCTGGGTGAAGTGGAATCCAAAACTGGAGAGAGCGGTGATTATTGTCCTCTCAGCGAGTCACATTTCTTGTCTCATACCTTTAAAGCCGTTGTTCCAATCCCAGTGGGGCATGTCATAAATGTCTGAACACACCGTACCACATACCTGCAGCTAAAGGAAGATGGTTTTATAGTTGTGTTTATGTCTGTGGAGAGACTGAAAGAATTGCCGGTTTTATTTGGCAACACAGTGATCTGAATACATAATAACTTTTACATGTAGTTTCTTACTGTTGTATGATAAAATAAAACAAATATAATAAAATAGAAATAAGTAATAGAAACAGCAATAGTTTATGCTGTGATACAATCATTTTATGGCTTCTTGATGCACAGGATTAACAAACGCTCAGATTCTGGGTCAACTTCAGATGAACTTGGAAACTGGTGTGGTGTTTGGGTTAGTCCCCAACAGGCCTTTTTCACATCATAGCAGGAAAAGCACAGGTGTAACTAATAACATTAATGATGGCTGCATTCCATTTAGGTATGCCAGCTTCAGGGCTCAAGTTGTGAACATGCTGGCATGGCTTGGGACAGTTAAATAGAAAAAATGTATTACACCTGTGCTTTTCCTGCAAAATGTCTGCTGTGAAAAACATCTATTGCAATGTCAAAGAATTTTGAATTCACTACAGCACGATATTGCAAAGATTGGCACCTTTGACTAACTTCTTCTCCATAGCAACAGCGACTGAGGCTAATGGGTATTGTAGTATTTGGAGCCATCTGCCATGCCAAACTGGAAGAAAATAGATGATTTCTCAGAAACAACGTTGAAATTTAAAATAATGGCCATAACGTAAACATATAGAATTGTTACATTATCCCAGATACTCTTAGATTTCTATCTTAAAGAACACTGATGATATGATTAAAGAAAATGTGAAATGGGGATTTATAGTTTACAGAGTAACACAGCACCAGAAACAGACGTGGTTCAGAGACATCTGCTCTTGCCCATAATGGCATTGTTGTTATTGATGGTAGTGTTACTCTAAAAACTGTACAGTCATTCCCCTGTTTTTACTTACTTACTACTGTACTGTTACTTATAGTATTACTACTTGATTGGAGCTGTGTATTATAGTAACTCTGTCTTTCTGTTGAAAGATAAGATATTCAGATGTTTGTGAGATGTTGTTTTAGATGATGAGATGTTGTTTAGATGATGTTACAGCTGTTGCTGTTTCTGTCTGTGGAGGGTAATTTTACTTCTCTGGCAGATTTCCAGTCTGCTCAGTGACATCACAGCACAGAGTCCTCTGAACTTTCTTATTATCCACGGCACAGCAGATGGTGAGTATAGGTACAGGTACTGGCAATAAAGCAGATATGTAGATGTATAATAGGGTTTATTGGCAGGCTAAACATTAGAAACTCCACTCTTGGTCTTGAGTCTGGTCTGAAGAGTTATTTTGTGATATTTCCTGTCCCCTGCATTTTCTTGGCCTTGGCCTTGTATTGGATATTTAATTGACTTTTTGCAGCAAATTTAAAATACTATTCATAAAATGTGCTATTTTCTTTGTACGCTATTTTTGCTATTCCTCTATCACTTCTTTTGTAGGAAGGGCTTTTAACATGCAGAAACCTTGTTTATGTACAGTAATAGTACTTTCTGTGCATTGGTTGGTTGAATGTGGCAATCTCATTCCTGACCCCACCTGGTCAAGGACTACATCACTGGTCTATACAAAATTTACATGTGATGAAGTAACTTGTTGCACAATGTGATTTGCTGGGCACATGTTTTGCCACTACAATTCATTTTCATTAAATTCCCAACTGTGGAAGTGCAATGGACTGAGTAGCTGTCGTGTCAGGCTGTGATGAATTTTCACTTGAATTATCTGTTCTTTTTTCAGCCACTGTTCATTTCCAGCATTCTGCTGAGTTGGTCAAACTGCTGTCTGCATCAAATGTTAACTACACTCTCCAGGTGACAATTCATTTCATTTTAATAAACAAGAGGAGACCTTGATGTTGTGTTTAGGGGCCAAACAAGCAACCTTCTTAGTCTTATGGTTTAAAAAGCAACTAAATAACTAGGGCTGAATAACAACAGGACTTGTTCAGTTCTATCTGAAAATATGTGCATGTCGAAAAGCACAGAGAATGTCTGGTCAGATCTTGTTTTCTTGTTGGATCAGATATTTCCTGATTTACTTATTACTTACTTAGAAATAATAATAGAAATAGTTTCCTGATTATCTTATTTAGGCGAAGTTCTTGTATAGCTGCTTGCATTAAGACAACATTTAACATTTGAGAAATGTCTTCTTAAATCATTTGTGCAGAATAACAAGTTTGTATTTCTCAAAGTAATGTATCAAAATAGTGTTGCTTTTACCAAACTCAAGTATTGTATTGGCACTAATATTTGCAAGATTTCAAATGATACCCCGGCCTGACCCTGACCTTATATGGTCGAAAGTTTCAAGTTTCTTGCACCTGTCAGAACACCCTCACTGTTAGGTGTGGTCACAAGTGTGCTCTGTTGTTGTTTTTCAACATCCCCCTCTGTGAGATGATTTTAGAAGCCTATATTGTTTTTTTAATCTCACGAGCACGAACCTCTTTTTTGAAAATCCTTTAATGTAGTATCGAATAGTATAGTATAGAAACTGTGGTCATTTTGTACCAGTCATTTGTAATGGTTTTGGATGACACTGGCAATAGTGAAGCTCAGATCATAAAAAGCTCATGGGTCTTTTTGGAAGACAATGACAAATGACCAGTTTTTCGTTTACTTCGGAGGACTTGAGTAAAGTTGATTTGGAGAGCTGCACCAGCAGACATTAAGACAAATCTTCGTTCTTAACCTTCAAGGAATAGTTTGACATTTTGACAGATGCTTATTTGTTTTCTTGCTGAGAGTTAGACACGTCTGAACAGTAAATATGTAGCTGGAGCCAGCAGCCGGTTATCTTAGCTTAGCATAAAAACTGGAAACAAGAGGAAACAGCTAGCCTGGCTCTGTCAATGGTAACAAAAAAACCCAGTCACTTCCTGGGGTCTGCGCTGGTTGCCTGGCAACTGCTTGCAGCCAAGAAATAGTCTGGCACATCACCCCCCGCAAAACAGTGAATATTTGTTTTTACACTTAGTTTCTTTTTATACAGATCAAACAAACAAGATATAATGTGTTAATTAGTGTGCTTTAGAGGTGTTGGTAGCAGATTGTGTTACCTTTGTACAGAGCCAGGCTAGCTGTTTCCAGTCATTGTGCTAAGCTAAGCTAATCAGCTGCCGGCTCAAGCTACATGTATAGCATACAGATGTGAGAGTGGTAACGTTCTTCTCATTTAACGCTCGGCAAGAAAGTGAATAAGCATATTCCCCAAAATGTCGAACTATTCCTAAATTGGAATTTGATATAGTACTTGTGATGCTGCGTTCTCTAAATGTGCCACTGCTGTGTTTGACATTTAGAATGTAAGCACATTTTGTAGAATTAAAAATAGAAGGTTAAATAAATGACACTTTGTTTTCTATTTCCTGCTGCCTAGATTTTCCCAGATGAAGGACACGATATTGCCTCCGCCAAGAGCCAACACTACATGCTAAACTCAGTGCTCACCTTCTTCAAGCGCTGCTTTGAGGAGGAGCAGGTTGTTGTCCCGCAGACATCTAAAGACGATGACTAGCCTGCAGAGCCTCCTGCAGTGAGACAGTTTTGTGAAGAATGACGAGTGTAGCGAGTGCTGTCATGAGCCAACAAAGAGAGGCTGTATTTTGCTGAAGGGCTGCTATCTGTAAAAGCACTCCAAGAGTGTTACAGTGTTAAAACCTACAGACCTACAGCATGTAAGATACATAGCATTACATTTGTTAGGACCAGAGTTGTGATGATTAAGTTGAATTGAAAAGATGGTTGTATTGTCGCTGTATTCTAATTCTTCAGATTATAATTATTGTTTGTAATGTTTGTTATCATACTGAGTATAAATGTCAGGGAATTAAAGAAACTTGTATTTTTCCATTAGAGTATACATTTTGCTGTAATCTACTGTGAACATTTCTATCTACTGCAAACAAAACAATTTAACTTAATACCAACATTTGGAAGATCATATCACAAAACTATTTTTGCAGGTGCCTTTACCTCATTACAGTGGTCACTATTTTCCAACCTTAGAGCTAACACAGTGTTGATAGACTTACCATAATGTCTAATTAGATAATGAAGATTAAATGTCAGCACTGAGGATCACCAGAGCATCTGCATCATCACTTGACCGACCAGAAGACTAAAAACAATTACCATATGGTGGTTTAATCACATTCAGGTAACCATTATGTGAAACGTTAGCCCCATTCGGACTGGATTTATTTCTCTAGGGGAGGTGGAGTGATTTAAACTTTACCTGAGCAGGTCAGTGATTTAAATCCTGTCTGTAGCGTATATGTGGACAATTTCTCACCCCCATCTTAGTAATACCAGCTGCAGTTACCTGCTGTTTATCTCGCTGGTCCTTCTGTAATTTAAAGCGACGTCCTTGTTTTTCATACTGGATCTGAGTTTTTCCGCGGGAAGAGATGCTTGTCCCTCGTTATTTCTGAATCAACTCTGTGAAATTTGACTTTTGTGTAAAAATTGATTAAGTCAAAATGATTTTGCTAATCTGATAGATGGAAACATGCTAACACCAACATATAGGCCTATTTGTGAACCAATATAACAGCAGAAAAAATTAAAGCCATCGGGAGAGCAAGACCCACATAAAAGCTAATCAGATGTGCTATTGTGATGTCAGCTACAGGTATTATATGGCCTATATTTGTTTACATTTTGGCAAATTGACACCATTAAAGTATGCCAAATGAGCTTTTAGCAGTACCTGTTTGCAGTGTACTCATGGGTATAGGCTACAGACACCTCTAACTGAATTACTTTGATGCTGAAGAAAACTTAAAAATGTGATAATTCTCAGGCAAGTTCTGAAGCGTCTTTTTTTCTATGATTTCTGATCAGAATTCTGGTCGTTTATTTGCGATGGATACTGAGTTATGAGTCCAAATGAGTCAATTTTTGACTCAAATTCACGTCACGCAGTATAATTGCCCCTGTGGACGCTTTTGGCTTTCTCTTTTTGCTTTGTCCTGCTGAATGTTCATGTCTACAGACCACATCCTGTAATTTTAATGATTAATGTTAATCTGGCAGAAATATATGCTGGATTGAATAAAATTCATATTACAGAATATTATACTTTTATTGATCAGAAAAGTTATTATATCATTGATTTCAGAGCAATACGATGATACATGTAGTCTTTTATCTAGACTGTGAAGAAACTACATTGCAGTAATACTGATTGGTATCATGTGATACCTTTCATGATCAAGTCCACTCAGTACACAATACAATGGTATTGGATGTAGCATACTAGATTATTCTCTGACCATGATCATGTGCTGCTTACACTTATGCACTGCAACTGATTGTGTCATATATACTGTGCATTATAGTTATTATGTTGACAGTAGACATTTGTATACTTGGGAAAATGTTTATGCTGAAATAAATTGTTAAACAAGACAGTCTTGCATCTGTGTGTTGCATTGTTTGCTGTTGTGCTTAAAGGACGAAGCAATAACATGATTTCATTTAGAGCCATATCTGATACAACATACTCAATCTTGATTTAAAATTGCTGATGGCGCACCAGTGACATACAATGTTTAGAGGTAGCAGCAGTGACAGACATTATCTTGCAGTTGCTTTCAAGTCAAAGCCACAGTCTGTTATAGTGTGAGTGTTTTTCATTTCCTGTTTTATTTTGTAGTATTCTCCTTCCCTTGTCAGTCTTGTGGTTTTACTTCCTGTCTTTGTTTGCTGTGCCTCCAGTTTTCCACTTCCCTGTTTCCACCACTGCCAGCGGTAACCCGTTACCTTTTACCCGGACCTGTATCTGCCTATCTGCCTGTTACCTGTTTGTTGCCTGTCTGCCTGCCTGTACCTGCCTGTAAACCACTTCACCCAATAAACACTGTAGTCACCTGGCTTCCTCATCCTCAAACCGCTTCCTGGTCTTCTGCATTTGGGCCCACATACTACACAGCATACGACACAATCTGCTTCAAATGACACTTTAAAGGAATAGTTGAACGTACACTCAATGGAAATGTGTTTACTGAGATGAGAAGATTAAGAACAATGGCATGTCTGTGTAAAGTATGGTGAAGGTAAGACATGGTTAGCCTAGCAATTAGCTTAAAGATTAGAGGCAGACATGCTGTAAAAAACTGAGATGATGAGTAGTGGGGTGGGGATGTTATATGTTATACGTTTCATAGACGTCATAGATTTCCATCCAACAAACTAGACCAACTGAAACATGGATCCCAACACAGCAAAAGAAGACAAAAGCTGAGTGTCTACTCTGAGCATTGTATTAGATGATTATTTTAAAAATGGAAATTGCCACCAGAACTTAGAACTTAATTCTGTACTCTAAAAGTAGTTCCAGTACCTAACATCCCCTAAAAACAGAAATTGTCTTATTTTCTTTTACATTTGTCTGTCTGTACAGCTTTGACAAAGCCGAGTCAGCTGCTTCCAGTCTTTATGTTGTCTAAGCTAAGCTAAACACATCTTCACTCCATCTCTGTACTTAACACGCAGACATGAGACTGATATCAATCTCACTTACAGAAAGAAAGCAATGAAGTGTATTTCCCCAAATGCTGAACTGCCGTATTCTGCATTGAAGTGTGACAGTGTATCTATCCTGCTGAGAGCTGAGCACAAATGGGGAAGCCTCTCACTCAACTGTGACTTTTTTTTCTTTTTTTTTTGAAGTAATTCAAGATTCAATTAAACAACATCACATCCTGAGATATCCCATGACACTTTGCTTCCGCTTGGCTCCTTCTTTATGTATTTACTGGAATAAAGCTGTTCTCTCGTGAGATGTGCATTGTCCTATGCAAAGTTTACATAATGACTACAAAGTTAACATTTGTTTGAAATTTTAGCTGCAACACAAAGAAAAATGAAAATTTAGTTTTCAACAACAGCAGTTTTGACTCAATGGAAAAAACTCCTTATTAATAACATTAGCCTACAGAATCCCATCAGTTAGTGGCTAGTTTAACATCTGGCCAAAGGACAACAGCGATGTTTACAGTGATGTTGATGAATGTGATTGTCCTTGTAAAAAGAAATCAGTAAACTTGGAGTAAACCAGCCACATGGCAGGCTCACTAACAAACTTCAAGATGAGGTTCAAAGTTCATCCCACTTTGGAAACAGCAGCTGAGACAAATAATGTCACCAAACTAAATGGAAATTTGAGAGTCTGGCCAAACTCGTTCTGCTGATGAAGACCATGTGATTTGATTAGAAGCTTCAGAACAGCTACTAAATGGACATTGTGGTGAGATTGTTTTCTCAAACTTCAAGATGTCCGGAAAGAATTCATACGTCAGACATACTGACAGACAGTGATAACTGCTGACAGCAGATTTCCTTCTTGCTTGTGCCTGGACCATGGCGTGAAAATACACAAACATTTCTTATGGCAATCAAACATAACTGAGCAGTGTTGTGGCATGACAGAAGTTGATAAAGACCAGCCCATCCAAACAGGTGTGAGTTATTCTGGCTGATTCAACCCTCTTCTCAGGCTCAGACTGGGCAGAACGCTTCAAAGGAAAGAAGAGTCAGTCCATCAAGCATCGTCTGTTTCCAACCATACAGAAGAGGTCTAATCTAAAGAGGTCCAGTCTAAAATAACTGAACGAAAACCTGTGCATGTACAAGGCCTATAAAATCAGTGAAAGAGTAAACTGCTATAACTCTTGCTTTGCATTCATATGAAGTTGCCACCCAGACCAGCCACTTTACACACACCGTAACTATGTTACCTGTACAGCCGGTAGTTACTATGTGTTTGCTGTTGTTGGCACTGCATCTGGAGAACTGAACTGGAGCCAGATTCAATGTGTGTGCAAACAAACCCAGTGCATAATTTTGATTTTGAATCTAATTGCATGTTTACTGTAATTACCACTTGAGAACAGTATGAAGTGTATAATAGTTAGTCCTGCTAGTCTACTAATACTCTTACGTGCAGGACTATTTCTTGGCGGGGCGTAGTGACTTCCTGGAGTCTCCGCTGGTTGCTTGGCAACTTTGACTGCTCAAAGCCCAGAAATAGTTTGGCACATAACTCCTTTAAAAGTTTTTGTTTTACACTATTTGTACAGATGAAACAAATGAGATGTACAGTGTTAATTAGTGAGCTGTAGAGGTAGCTAGGCACCCCTGTTTCCAGTCTTTATGCTAAGCTAAACGAACCAGTTGCTGGCTGTAGCTCTGTACTTATCTTACAGACATGAGAGTCGTATCAGTCTTCTCATCTAACTCTCAAGAGAGCAAATAAGTGTATTTCCCAAAATGTTGAACTATTCCTTTAACAACGATTCTGCCTTAACAATCAAACTACAACTGTAAATATGCCATCTGCATATTTCGCCTGCACATTTGCATTGAACTGGTCCTCTGAGCTATTTAATGTCCTTAGCACACACTCATGCACGACACTTTTCTTGGTCTTTATGATAATATCGTATATACCCCACCTCATTATGTCATGTAATGTGTCACTGGTTTGTTTATTGTCTGACCTAGTTTGTTCCACTACATTTTGTTTCTATTCTTATCTAACATTCTTGTATATAAGTTGTACTCACGAGTGGACTACAAAACCTTCATGTAAACCTAGACAATACTACTGTTCCTCAGATACGTCCTCAGCTCTGACAGCTTTGTTCTCTCAAAACAAAAACCTTTCGCGGAATGAAAATATATCAAAGTGTGGATAAGAGGCTCATGCGCGCTGCTGAAAAACACCTCATTTAACGCAGGTACTTCGGATCCTGCATGTTTGAGAGTCTATCCTTCGGCAGAGTTAACGTCTGCTCTGGTGCTGAGGCCCGTGAGTGCAGCGATGATCACGCTAAACAAGCAGATCTTGCCTGCTAAATCATTAATGTAGGTTTCTGAAGGCCATGGCAGACTACCTCTACTCTTTAACGGGAGTCCCAAGGTGAAGAAACAAATGAAACATTAAACTGAAGTGTTCAGATTGGATTAGTCATCCTCTCAAACAATCAATCCTGAAAACAAATGTGGCTGATTTGGTTCTCTGATGTGATGTGTGCTCTCTATATAAGCATAACTCATTGTTTGTCATAGTTTTTTTTATTTATAATCATCACTAGAGGACAATCACAATAACCCGAAAACCTCAACCCTGCCCTATCCCTTTAAAACAGCAAAAAGAACAAGAACAAGCATTACAAAATCCATCCTAAGAAAACCAATAGCTGAAAGGAAAACAGAAAAGAAACAAAAGAAAAGTACAAGACATCCAGGTCAAATCAATCCATCCCCATAGACTAAACTATCTATGAGATCTGACATCTCAAAAATATATTTATGTACACACTCTGCTGTATTGTACTGTACAAAATGTGGCAATACTTGACACATTCCCTGTAGACATGCAAACACCTTACTGACACTGTAAAATTGTCCATCTTAGTACACCCATTTTAATTAATATCCATTGCAGTTAATTATTCTTTTCTTGAAATAAGAGAACATCCAGAAATAGGGAAAATGTCTCTTGACTTCTAGAAAGCTCTTGAATCAGGTGGAGACACACTCAAACAATCATCTCACACCTTATTTTATCACTTGTTTTAAGAAAACTAAGATTTTAAGAAAACAAGATTAAATGACATATTAAGATGGAAAACCTTTGCAGCGTGGCCTGAAACTGAAATGACTGTATGGCCAATATCCATTATCTTTACATCTAATTCATAACTTATCCATGACCATACAGCTGACATAGTGTTGTAACTGTTTCAGATACTAAACTGACTGCAATGCTGTGTCTTGAGGACCTGAGTTGACATAGGTTAACATGACACTGCTAATGGATGACTACCACTGCCAGTAAGTAATATTACAGTATGTTTAACCTCATAAGGCATTGTACATGTCTACACAAGACCCCTGTACAATAAAGTGTGACCTATGAAGACTGTTTTCATTTAGGGTGGGCGATGGCCGAGGGCTTCGGCAGGAAATAGAACTTATTCAGGATCGACTTGGTTGTGGTGAAGTTGCGTGACTAAACATTTTTCGCAGCTGGCTGGAGCATTTCCTTGTGCAACACTACAACAACCAAAGGAGAGGTGAGTTCAAAAGTGTACATCTGTGTTCTTTTCTTCCCAAGTGCTACCACAAAGGCGACTAACATGGCAAAATGAATGAAGCCGAGAGGGAAAAAAGAACCATGCACTTGGTAAGTGTGGATGACTACAGTCCAGAGAGCCTGCAAAAGACGGAGGCAGTCTTCCGCGCGCTCTGCCGAGAAACGGAGCGTCCCAAAACTGAAATGACTTTATGTTAGAGGGCAGTTCCCATCTCAAGTCCCGGCAATGCAAGTGTCACTGTTGTGTCCTTCAGTTATCTTTTCAACACATTTATACACCGGCATACACAATCACACACTGGAGTGCTCTCACAAACACACACACACACACACACACACACACGCACACACACATTTTAAGAGCATTAGCAGCTCTAACCCAGTGTCCATGTCCGGCTAAACACTTGGTCCAAACGCGAAAGGCCTTGACGGATTTTAGCTAAATTCTTCAAGCTCTGCCAAAGGTCTGACCCTCAAAGCCTCACACCTATTCCTCCTCCTCGTCTTCCTCATCGGGCAGCGGTAGTAGCTCCTCCTTCAGACACTCCCTGTAGAAGCTGGTCAGTGTGGCGTAGAGGTGCTGGCGACTCTGCTGTGACAGGAAATGGCCCTCATCTGGGTAGATCTGGTGGGTAAAAGGTAAGTAAATTAGTGGACGGAGGTCTGTAGACATCCAGGCTCGGCTGACATACGCTTCTGTACATATGACTTCCAAAGGACTAAGAACAATTCAGATAGTGTAGGGTACAAAGCAACAACCACAATGGCTGAATGCTGAAGTCAGTCTTGGAGAAAATTGGTACGGGGGTACTTTCAGCCCATTAATAGTGTTGATTTCAGCTTAAAAGCTCTACATGACCTACTCAGCACTAAACAGCAGACAGACAAAGTTAGTGACTGGATGCATAGTGGAGCATTTAGCTGCTAAAAAGGCAGATTTGTCCCTCAGGAGTTGGTGGAGACCAAAACAGAGCTAAAAGGAGAGTGAATGTTAGACTTACATTCATCAGCTGACTGGATACAGGTTATGCGCTAGTAGTAGTTCCTCTAATAGCCACTAGAGGAACTGGACTGTGGATGTCCTGGTAGTTTAGTGATTGGTTTAGTTTAGTTTATTACATTTATTTGCATAGAACACTATGCAGTATATATAAATAATCATTCCCACTAAGCCCCCCTCCCTCGCCAACAATTTCCAGTAAGGTTGTGGAATCTGTCGCGTCTCAGCTCCACCACATTGCCCAAATTTTGGATATTCAAGTTCAAACAGTCAAATAACTACTGTAGATGATGGTAAGCCCTATTCCCAGACTTTAGAAACCTACAAGTGATCTTGCAAACTCTACATCCGTGTTTCTCTACAGTCTATGATTACTCAAGTTGTTTTGTCATCGTCCTGATCTATAAGGAAATATCAACGTATCTGACCCCCCAGCAGCAGTGCTTGCACATATTATTTGGCAGGTCTGGCTTTGAGCTTATAGAGGGTTTGGGCTGATTCAATACATTTTGGCACTTTTAGGCAAATCTAAATCCGCTTTTACATTATTTTGTATGTGCTGCAGTGGCATTATACAAAACGTGCATTTTCATCACTGTTTTTACAAAAGACAGTATTAAAAATTTTACTTGGTATTGTTGTCTCTGCGCGATACACACCTGCATTGAGTAGTTTGCTCCAACTTTCACAAGGTTCTTGACGAGCTCAGCAGTATGCTGAAAGTGGATGTTGGCTGGGAATAAAGAAACGAAACATGTCAGCAAGATTCAGCCTGAATCCTAACCAGGAAAAAGACGAGACAATCAGATTCTGGCAGGATGGAAATACCTCAACAACTTCGACATGCATGGTTCACCAGCGAATGTTTTCCTCTGGAAATCCCAGCATCAATTTAGATAACGCACTTTTCCTTTTATCTTTTGATTAAAAACCATTTGCCTCATTACCTTCCAGGATTACATGCCTTTTTTTGTGCTCAGCAGTGACACATCACAGATACAGCATTTTCATTCTATCGCAATTTATTTTCTCTTACCATCTGCTGTGCCGTGCACCAGCATCAGTGTCTGCTCCCTAAGTGCTTGAACGTTCTGCAGCACACTGGAAAACTGTGAAATAGTGGGGAGATAATAGGTTGATAGATATGCAAACTGGCATTGAGGAAAGCAATAAAAAGATAAGTATGATCAAATGAAAGACATTGTGGTGAATGACATTATATCCTGATTACATGCACACACAGTCATTCAAACAAATTAGAGATTTTTAAGTGATAAAGTATCTCCCATTGACACTATTTTCTATGCTTGGAATATCACCGGCTGCACAAATTGTGAGGAAAAAGATGTAAAATCAAGTCTGCAGACAGGAATCCAAAGCTGCAGTATACTGAAAGCAGTGAATTACTTGTTCGGGACAGATTTGTTGTTTGGTTGTTTACAATGTGCTTGCAAAAAACAGTCCTGTTCTCCCCCACTGCCTCTTTCCTATCGCTGTGGAAAACACCTCTGATAGCTCAACATCTTGTCTGTGCGGGAGGCCTGAGAGAGCCAGGCAACCCTTTTGCAGCAGCTTATAAAAAACCTCCAGCATGTGATCTGACACTCCGGTGCACACAGTTACCAAAGACAGACGAGTGACAAAATCCTACGGAGCATGAAAAAACACAAGAAAAAGGCAAAGCATCGCTGCCTCTGACTTTGATAGCAGCATTCAGTAACTGTGGGAGCTTAACTGTAGGTGTGTCAGTGATGTTACGGCAAGCCGCTTTAAAAGATCAACAGCAAACAAGTGAGGGGATGTAGTAAACACGCACCTGATATCTGCTGTCATCCCGTAATGGCATGCCGAGGTATCGCTCAGAGAACGCTGATGCTGTGCAATGAGAAGTGATAAATTCTTAACAGGTAGACAGTGCTTCAGCTGCAGCTAAGTAGCTAAACAAAGTGGAGTTCCTGTCATCCTGAGGAGGAAATAACACCTTGTGTAGGTGAAAGGGTCCTCTGTGTCATCTTAGGACTGTAAAGGATGCTCCTGACTCTGGTCTATAGATATGGTTTTCCAACAAGCTTGGATTCACCTCACTTTTCTGTAAACAGATTCTTTCCAGGCAGAGGCTAAAGCACAATGAAATTCCATCTTTAGTTACACACTCTGCCTCCGCACAAACATGGTATTCATGAATATTAATACAATATAATATATATAGAATATACTTGAATATTTTACTTATACTTGACTTGCCAGACGGCAAATATATAGAGAAATCTTAGTTTAAAGCGATCTAAGTGTAAATTCAACATGATGCAGGATCTATGGAGGGGGTTTGTACTCACCATAGAGTTTCCAGTCGGTCACTGGTGACATTGCACATGCACATTTGAAGAGGCTGTCAGTAGACTTGAGCATCATCAATGTTATGTACGCTCCATAACCCTGAGCAGACAAACATTCATGCAACTTCGATGGTTAAATCCTTAAAGCTGTAACACTATAAAAATACATTTCAAAATCAAATTCAATCATTTCACCAGAAGTTGAACAAAACAGCCTCCTGACACTCGAAAGGATGTATGTTAAAATTCCAGCATTTTATATTTTTGAAAAACTTCTATTGATTCATAGACTGGACATGGATTTTGCTCAGCAGCAGCAGCATGTGATATGCATAAGGCAAAAACAGACTAGAGACTGAAATAATTTTTTATCGCATCATAGATTGCGTGTAATGGGCTCACCTTGCCAAACACCGCTATCCGTGTCCGATCAATATATGGGAATTTCATCATGTATCTGGAAAAGAAATCACACACCATATGAGTTTCAAACACATTCTTATCATCTGACATGATCGATCATTTCTGGTTTACTTTTACTTATCTATTGATTTCATTTTCATACACATTACTTGTGTTGTTATTTTTGTTCTTCTGTGTTTACTGTATATATGTCACAAATCGTTCAGCAGTCACATCTGGTAGAATTATGGAGAATCAGTGGAGAACTGCTTGTGGTTAACCTACATTTGCCCCATTGGTCATCTTGTTAAAATCCTCACATTTCAGTAATACACTATTCTGCAAAAGCCTGTATGATTGTGATGTCTTTAATATCTCGAGTAGCAATTAACAAGTGAAATTGACAACACGTAACCTGGGAAATAACAGGAAATTGGCTGAAAATTGGCTGGAAATTAAAAAAAGCAGGGAGAAACATTTCCTGCTGGTAGACGAGGCACGTCGGAGCAGAGCGCCACATTTACAAGTGCAGGCAATGAAGATGCATTGAAAGAGAATGCAAACAAAATGAATGTCAGCTTTCTTCTTCTTGTACCTCCAAGGAATGAAAACAAAACTGTGTAACTTTCAATCAAAAATGTGTTTGGTGATAACAGCTAAGAGGAAAGCAGCCGCTGCAACTGATAAGCCACCATGTTTTCTGTTATACGAGCGCTTCATAGCGTTGATCCTGACCAATTATCTGTTGTACAGTCACTCCAAAACATGAGGTTCAAAGTTGATTCTTGACCCAGGAAACAATCTCACCTCAAGTAGCTTTTCTGGAGCTTTCAATCCATAACACATGATCTTTCTCAGCATCTAAAATTCCATGACATCTGAGCGAACTGAATCTGCTGATATAATCAAACGCTCTAGAGCAGCTACTAAAGGGAGCTTGAGGTGAGACCGTTTTGTCAAGAAATTCCAAAACAAGTCTTAGAAGGTGAGTCCTCTCCTCTGTGTCCATAGCACACTTCTCACACCTCTGGAGCTCTCTGAAAGCTCAAAAGGAATATGAAAAGGAGGTTTTATAAAAGGTTTGAGGGTAAGAGTAAAAGGGAATGATTTGTACCTTTCTCTTTCACTTGAGAGCTGTTTTACTAGACTATTAGTCACATTGCTGCACATATCAGATATATTAACAAGAGGATGGTATCCTGCTGAACATTTCAAACTAAAAAGTCAGCATGTACAGTGTGTGACAGTTACGAAGCTCTCGTTCAGGGGATTTGCATGTGTATTCTATGAGGATTTCATTAAATGTATCACCTGAAAGTGCAAGATGGTTTAAAATAGAATAAAGTGAATTTGATAACATACTCTACTGCTGCGATCTGGTCCTGAACATCAACGGTTCCCAGTCTCTGGTGAACCTCGTGCAGGATCCTCTGACCCTGGAAGCCGCTGCCCCGGCCGTCCAGGCGAGCCACGATGACGCCGTCTGAGCTGACCAGCACAGAGTCCCAGCTGAGAGAGAAGCGGTCACTCACAGCCTGGCCACCAGGGGCGCTGCCACTGAACAGAGCGCAGGACATACAAATAAGGAAAAGTCAGAGAATCCCAATTAGCAAAATCAAACAGCTGGAGCTGAAGGCAATCCATTAAAAGGCATTCAGTGAATTTGTAAAAGTGCCAAAGAGGATTAGGTTAGTTTTTTTAGAAGATTTGCTTTAATGTGGAAAACTATGCAAGTAGCCTAGTTTACAATTGGTTTGTATACAGACCATAAGTCATGATTGCTTAGTTACTTAAATTTTAAAGGATATGGCTGTTATTTTTCTTAATGTCTGTCTCTCAATAATTTCCAACTTCCATAGCCTGTCTGTGGCACTCAAGCCCAAGCACACTGGTTCCTGCTGAAGATATAAATCTTTAAAAACAGGTCACAAACATACAGTTTCATTTAAAAAAAAAAAGGCTCAGTCATTTCCTAAAACAGCTGGTCACAGTAGTTTTAGCAAGCGTTACACAAAAAGGGGTAAATAGTCTATAAATATATAATATTTGTTGGGGACTATTTTCAGCGGCAGATTAATCCACATTTGGTGCTCTGGTGAGTATTTTGGGGCAGCAGGGCGGTGTGTGTGTGTGTGGGGACTGAGTCAGAATAAACTACAGTGTGTGTGTTCATGGTGATGAAGGAACATGTCACCCAGGGCAACAGTGCGGCTCACTGATGTGTTTTTAACAGTTTTTGGACAACAATGGAGCTCTGTGGCTCAGAGGGAGAAGATACATCAGACTGTGATACACACACAGTACTGGTTAGCAGGACACATCCATTGCTGGACTTGGTCTTTTCATGAAATTTGTTGACAATAACAAAAGTATATTGTTATACTTAAATTTTGTGTGGCATGTAAAAACGGATTCCTTTCAGTTTTGAATTTTCTTTTTACTGGTTTATTATTCAGTCGCATGGTGCCAGAAAGGTACCCTGTGACTGACTTAACATGGCCCAGGTTGTTCTGAATGCAAATGTCACTACTGTCAGGGTGTTAAGTGTTTGATTACAACTGGAGCCTCACACATTAAATATGCATACATTTTCTGTTCTGTATTGCTCCTTGGATAAAAGCGTTGACCAAGCATTGCATGTAATATATAATTTTATGTCACAAAAAAACCCCATAGAATTTATCAGTATGCATTTCTGTCATATTCTGCAGTATCCAATGTGTCATTACAAATGATACATACACCAGCAACAGTAGTCCGTAGTGACGGGAATCAGAGAAGTCTGGTGGGTAGAAGATCTTCAAAGGTAAATCTGGAAAAAGTCAAAGAAAAAAACTGTTGCATCACCAATTCATCTGTGATTCACAGTCACAGTATAGAAACCAATATTGATTTTATTTTTTTTATATTTATTTGACTTTATTCTCACCAAAAGGTTCCATCGGAACAGTTCTGAAGTCAGTCAGCTGGATCCTTTTGTACTTCAAGGCTGCCTTCAGCAAAGAGTTGTTCTCAAGGATGTAGTAATCTGTAAAGATGAGGGGAATGTGTTTAAAGGATGAAGGAGTCAAAAAAAATTGCTGCCAATAATCCAAGTGTCGCTGCATACAAATGACCCATAATGAAATGAGGATTAGACTTTCAGGCCAGTGATATAATGCGATGAGATGGAAAGTGTAGGTGAGACTGATAAGATCTGAGTCTCATGGATGATTTTGTGGTAAATTTAAATGGTTCGGGAAGCGGAATGCATTTCTGGATTTCATCTCTTTGGGGAGACAGTACTAAATTATGAGATTATGAGTAATATAAAATATTCAGCCAAAGACTATGGTAAATAACTTTTGAATCAAAAAGAAGGATTTGTGAAACACCTCACTGACAAAAAAAATCCCAAAAGCTGAATATGGTTTGTGATTTGGACGGGAGCCCTGCTATTTTCTCCGCATGTAATAAACAATGACTCTGTGGCTTGGCCATTTTTCCATTCAAGCCATCTGAGAAGCAGCTAAATGAAATGGAATTCATCCAGCATTTCTAATGGAAAACCCAAAATCAATAGACGTCTCATTATGAAACCACCAGGGGCCTTGAGTTCCCAGCTGTGGATGGAGGGCCTATCCAAATAACCCTGGGCAAATTGCTTGCTTTTCTGTAGCACAGCTGTTAACTTTTGGGGGGGAAAACTACTGATAGACATACAGGCATGGATAACAAGAAGAAGCTTGTGTGTACTGTAGGTGTGTGTGTGTGTGTGTGTGTGTGCTGAGAGTGAATGCAACCGTGTGTGTGTATGTGTGTATAGCATGTGTGTCTGTATTCATGCCTGTGGGAAAGGAAGAAGAAAGTAGCAAAGGGAAGAAATCTAGATTTGAAAGCCCCCCCCCCGTTGACCAGAATCAAGTGAAATTGAGGTGAAGCTTATACGGTCTTTTCTTTTCACACTGTTGGCTCAGGCAGAAGGCCAGTTTCAAAAAGGAAAATCTCATCAACCCCCAATCAAGTTTTGCCTCGACGACATTTCAATACACTCAGACTTTGGCTTCAGCAACCCCATCAAGACAATTACTAAAGCAACCGCTTATATGTGCAGACAAGACAAGATTTAGAGAAACACTTCCATACCTTCATCTCCAGAAGGGCGGAATATTGCAATTGTCTGGCATTCCTAACAATGTTCATTTTCTCGATAAAATCTATGTTGAAAAAAACTCGTTGATGACCTTCTTCACACAAGAAAAACAACGAAAACTAAATAAAAAGTAACCTTTGAAACTGAAAAGGCATTCCAATTTTCATCAAAGAATTAAATCTAAACAATGTGAAAGATGGACAAATGGGCAAAATAAGCTAATTACAATTAATTGAATTTTATTCAACAAACTGAACACATCTACGAATCACACTATGTCTACTCCTGACTTTAATAAAAAGGTAAGCTAATGTTAAGGTAACATTAACAAGGGCTGTGGAAGTGGATGAGGCATTACTTTCAGTCGGCTATCTTTAGTGTTTACAGGCTACTAGTACAGTCAAGTAGGATTTAGTACATAATTAATAAAGGTTTTCTTCCATCTAAGTCACACCCTAGATGTTAGCTAAAGGAATATTACTGCATTTTTGCTGCTTGTCTCAAGCTAAAGCCAGACTGTAAAAAGTAACGTTAGCGAACTAAACAGTGGAGAGCAACGCTCGAATCAAGTCAGTTAGAGTGAGTGGCTCTGTTCAGACAGACTCTGTTCAGTTTAGTGAAGACAGTGACTTTATTTTATTATCACAGTGCAGAGTGGCGTGGGCACTGTGTGAACCACTATAGTCTGGTATAAACTAGTAAACAGGCCTTTTCAGCTAACCTCGCAATACACGAGAACAACACCTGTAACCATAGTAACTGTACATATTAAAGATGGCGACAGCCGTAGACCCAGAATGCTTAGAAAGAAGAATGCTTAAAAGTTTTAACTGCACGGCAAGAATGAGACTGGAATCTCAGACCATCAGACAACGGCAGCACGTTCAGACTGCTGCTGTCAGAGAACCAGAACAAAACAGCACATTACTCCTGTTCTGAAAATACACATCTGACATGCTTGAAGAATGTAAACCTAATTGCTCGCGTCGATGTTTAGGAAGCAATCAGCTGGTTGTACCAGTCAGAACCAAACATGGTGAAGATGTATTTATCTATATGCTGCACACACATGGAACCAACTTCCTGATGATGATGATGATAATGGATGTTTAATTTTCCCTACTGCGTTTTTATCTATTTACTTTTTCTTTTCTGATACTTTAATTTAATGTATTTTCCTTTCATTGTTTTGAAATACTGTTCTAATACATCCATTCGCCTTATGCACAGCGCTTTGTTTGAAAGGTGCTATATAAATAAACTTGCCCTGCCTCGCCTCACATGACTTCAACTGCTTGCTGCAAGTGGTGTGTGCAGCAAGATACACCTCAACAATAACACTTCAACCTTAAAGAAACAAGATATTTTCCTGCATGTGATATATGTACATGTGCACGAAAGGATCCAATGGATATATGTTCATGTGATTACGTTTCAGTTTTTGCAATTTCTCATAATAAACTTAATTGTGCCAGCCAGCTTTGCTAGGGAGGAAAATTCAGGTTTATTCAGCCTAGCGTATCATGCTAACGTTGCACTTGCCACCTCTGTTGTAGAGATCTTCTTTCTGTGTTTACTTTTGGACTCAGAGAGAAGCATTAGAAATGATTCATGTAAAATCATGTTTATTGGGGAAGCTGTAGCGCAGTTTGCCCCGATATACATTTTTTCCCCCTAAATCTCTACAATGAAGGTGGCGCAAAGTTAGCACGACCCATAAAGTCCACGATAGCCACATTTATGGGAAATACGGCAGGTTGAAATAAATTGGAATTATCCTTTCAGATGGTCATCGCATTCCTGTCATATCCACAAGACTGAATGAAGTCCTTACTTGAATTATTGAGGCTGTGTAAGATCACAGTAGGTGCTCCAGGACCTGAAAGGGGGAAAAAGCCTGTGAGTGTTATGTGAACATTATCTTGTGTGCCATGCATAGATGGTGAAGGACAATTTTACAAGTTACCAAGTGAAAACTTTGTCATTCTTCAAATCAAAATGATAAGACGACATAGTAAATTGTATTTTTCTGTATGACAGGTTGCTCCTCTAAAGCAGCTACACAAAAGTCAATTGCAGTCAGCCATCTTGTTTTGTCACCATTGCCACCTTACCTGTATCAGTTTGGGGTTGAAGGTCACTCACATTGCCTACCTAGTAGCCTCAGACGGTCAAACTGAGTCAGTTCTTTTTATTGTCCTTTTTGCAAAATACCTAGTCAGAGGTTAATAGGATGGCAGGTTTGCTCAATAGCTCAGCTGCAGCTCAGTCGCTCCCTCATCTTGCCCCGACCACATTCCTCCTGCCCTACTTTCTTCGCCTAAAACGCAAACCGCAGCTCTTACTTTATTTCCTCTCTTTCACTTACTGTTGGTTGGCTGTATTAGCTTTGACCTTTGCATGCTCTACTACACTTGCTTGTGTCACACAGAGAAATAGTTTCTTTATGTGCATGTACCTGCTAGAAAACACTCAACCAATCAGAAGCATTTTAGAAGAATTAAAAGCCTTGTGTTGCTCCTGATGAAATCAGGTGTTAGGACAAACTTGTCGGGGTTATGTGAACTTGGCCCTCTGAAGACAACAAGCTTTCTCCATTATTTTTATTGCTTTTGGGAAAGGTAACAGTGTTGTTGTCCAATAAATAACCATGCCAAAGCCCAAATGCTTCTGAGCATGAAGCGCCCTCATCTGCTCAAAATAAATTGAAACCACAAACAATATCAAGAGTTAACCTCTATTAAATAAGCTAAACATTGCCCAATAACACTACCCAAAAGTAATTATACACAATAGAGTGGCTAATTGTTTTCATTTTATGCCTGTCATTTGGAACTGATGAGAGATGAATTTAAAAGTGAATAGTTGGAGGGTGACAGATTACAGCAGGCAAACCCTGACATCTGCCAGATGATCTCAGTTTGATGGAAAATGGCTGAATACGTTATGAACATAAAACACATTAGAATCCCCAAATTCAAAGAATATTTGAATAAGTTGTCTTTAATTGTACAGATCTTTTAAACTCAGAGGTAAAAGCTGAGGTTATTTAAGTTTAGTGCAATGCAGTGTGTTTATATGACCAAATTTGAATTTGAAAACTCTGTATGGATCTCACAAAGAAAGGCTGAGTGACGTAGGCAATGAAAGTGTAACCTCTGTATCACAAATTTGGATTCATATTCTTTTACTTCACAAACAAAATGCATTTTCTGGGAAGACGTAACTGCTACTACAGTACATCTACAATGCAGTAATATTGCAATGACTATTATGATCCAAAACAAGTTGGAAAAGTTGACTGAGTCCACAAAAATGAGATTAATAGAGGCATTCAAAAGATGATACAGTTAGCAACGTGCTGTCTTCAGACAGGTCATTTCGAGAAAAGCCATGATGAGAAATACTCCTCAGTCTTTCTGTAAAACCTGATGACTGATCCTGTACTTCTCTAATTGTACAGTATCTGATGTGATTTCCATCATAAAAAAATGCATTTGACTTTGTTAGCTTGTAGGTCGTAGCAGTTAGAGTGAGCGTTACAGGGCCTGTAACGCTCACTCTGCTGAAGGAGGTGTGGGTGTGAAGTCCTCTGCGTTGTATAGTGGGTGGTAATCTGCTCCATACTGCTGCGCTTTCTAAGTCATGCAATTTAAGAGCAGACACTGGAAGAGCCTTAAATTAGAATGTGTGGTGGCCTACCTTTACAGTGGAGGATAATGTGCTGGTTTGTGGGGCTGATGTCAGCATCGAAGTACAGACAGTGAGCTTTATTTAGCTCGCATGTCAAACACCGTCGTGGGAACAGACCCACAGTTTTAACACTGAGGAGAGAAGATAAGAAATGAGAAAGTAAGACAAAGGCACAAAACTTTGAGTAAAAGATGGCCATTATGCGTAATGCTGACATTACTTTATCATGGTCAAAAAATCCCACGAAGAGACCAAAATCAACATTAAAACATATCTAGCTAAAATGTGTAGTCCCAGCCTGACTCTATGCAATACAACGTACTTGTCAAACCTGTCCGAAAACTATTAAGCTAGTCAAAGTAGCAAAGCAGTGTAGAGATGCAATGATTAGTTGATTAGTCGATTAGCCAGTTGACAGAAAATTAATATTAAATTTTTTTACGCAAAAATTATAAACATTCCCTGGTTCCAGCTTCTCCAATATGAGGATTTACTGTTTGCTGCTTTATTCACTGTTCTCTGACTTTTTATAGACAAAACAATTAACCATTAATGGAGAAAATAACTGGCAGATGAATTAATTAATTATTATTATTATTAAGAGTACGGTCTAGACCTGCTCTATAGGAAAAGTGCAATGAGATAACTTCTGATATGATTTGACGCTATAGAAATAAAATTGATTTGAATCGAAAGAAATGATGAAAATAATCATTAGTTGCAGCCCTAAAGCAGAATGAACAAGGAACTGTGCTCCCAAGCATGCTCAGAGATGTCTGCCTAAAACGAAATACAGAGCAGACATAAAGTGAATACTCAATAATATACAGTATATATATACCTATGTAATATCAGGTTAATAAAAGTGTCTTGTGAGAGTCTCACAAAGATCTTGCAATGACAAATGTTCATTTGTCATTGCATATTTGAAAAACTATGAGAACAATAGCTGTCAACAGCAAGTACTGTATGATTACTAAGTGCAAAACCAACTTGAAAAGTTGCCGTCTTCGTGGTGAACCCTCTGTGCTGAGAAAATACCTGTTAAAAGAAAACAATAAGAGCAAACACACGCCAAATGAAATACTGAACTTCATTATGTCCTTGTTTAAGTCAAATTCATACATCTAATTAGCAAACCACAGAGCGAGTGTGGTATCCATGGTGAATTGAAGAGAAAGAGAGTTCACTGTCTCAGAAGTGACTCATCAGTGGACAGACCACATGCTAATTGTTAAGAGAATCTAGTTTGTTTTTTTAAGAAATGTGTTTCTAAAACTGGTTAGACTTACAGGTTGTCAGTGTTCTCATCATAGGCAATGATCTTGGTCACCTCCCAGTTCCCTGATGTTAGGTGTCGGACTTCATTTTGATCTGCTCTGAACTGAGAGGAACAAAAGAAGATAGATGAGTATAGGTTATTTGTTTGAACTTATAAACTCCATCTAATAACTCAAGCTGTTGCAAGCTGTATATTTGAAACTGTCCATACCAGAAGAACAACAGCATCGGCCTTGGTTCAAAAGCATAGGTCTTTAATGATGACCTATGTGTATGTGTATGCGTTCCTGACAAGGACCTCTTGTAGTCATGTGAATAATGACATTTGTCTGTCGGAGGCAGAGGTGGAAGTAGACTGACTCTTCAGGTGTGTTCAGACTGAAGGCAAAGCGAGTCAGATGTGTGATTGCATACAGAGTTGATGGAAAGATGCAAGTGTTTGCAAATAGACACAAAGTTGTTATAGGCAATGCAAACCGAGTATGCTCATCCAGAGGCTTTATGACTCAGTAAATGTACAGCAACAATAGTTAAAAGGAGTCTGAGCTCTTATACAACACACACACACACACACACGCACACACACACACACAGGTACACTCTACATGATTGTTGCAATGTTGCCAGAGGGTACAACGGCTGTTTGAGGCAAATTAAAATAGACTGGAAAAACACTCTAGGCAAAATATGCTTTGCGTCTGAACACACCATTAGGGAAGAGGCCCAGGTGGATGGTTGGGCTTACAGTGTCAGACTTTGACTTAGGAGACTGCTAGACTGTCCTCAGGAGCTAGCTGGTGGCTTAATTATTTATTGGTGGGGCTATAGAATTTGTGGTAAGTATGTGAATAAACAATGCCTACAAAAAGTTACATCTTTAGTGTCAGAATTTTGCAGTCCTGCTCATACCAGCTCAAAGTGAAGATCCTTTGCTGCTTTTGGGATTTTTGCAGTACCTTCGACATGGCTGGGCAGCTTCCCCATCAATTTCTGGCTCCCCTTACCCTAACCTGAACCCGACATAAACCCTAATCCAAGTCATCCGAATCTCAACCCAACCTTACCTCAACCCCAACCAGTAACCTCTGTGACGTCAAACCATAACGTAACCTAACCTCAACTGAAGTGGGCAGTGCAGCAGTAACCACTATTCCAAATAACTATTCAAAGGGGAGGGAGAGACTATATGACAGGGGAACAGTCTTCAACACGAGGCGGGCCTGCAACACTGCTTGTAGCACTGCCAGGACTGAGGAGCGCCAGGAGAGGAACTGCAGCCCGTCGCTGTTCTGACACTCTCTCTCGATGCCTCCACTTTCTCATTTGTACTAGTTTCTGGTTCTTTGATGATGAAACACTTCATTTTTATCAAGCTGCTAGCATACCAAGGTATTTACTTCTGTAACAGTTTACTTAAGTAACACAAGCGACATAAGCAACGTGAACTGGCCCAGGTGATTTCAGTCCATAGAAGGTTGACAATTTGAGGCACTATTTTATCAATTTTACATTTGACACTTGATTATTGTCTTCATGTTTTATATATTTTTTATACTAGTCTATTTTTTTGTAACCTCTATGTTTCATGTTCTATATACTGCTGTCTCGGCCCTCCTGTAAAGACATTTTTAATCTCAGAGAGGCACTTCTCCCGGTTAATTAAAGTTATATACAGTGGGGCTATTGTAAATCTTGAAAATCTTGGCTGAATGCTGGATCAACAAAGTGACTTTGGCACTGGAGACCCCAGTTCACACTACGTCTTGTGCCAAAAGTCAATGCCTTTCACCTTGACCACGATCTTAACTTTACCTTAACTGAGTAGTTCTTTCAATCATGACCAAACCCTCTACCTTTAACCATAGAAATGGCAGATCAGAAAACATTTCTGTTAGTCATATGGGTCGTTTTGGAAGACATTCACAAACACAACTTTATCATTTAAATATGAAGACTTGTTGGTATATTAGTATTTGGCTCCTACAGGGGAAAATGTTCCCATAACAGCAGAGAAACTATCCATGGCTCACCAAACCTGCTTTCAAATATCCCTGTTCACCTCTACTAACATTACTGAAATCCAACGTGCAACTTGTGTCTTTCTTTGGATATGGATGGGGAAGTTTTAGTATCTGTGTTGATGAGAACAGGCTCTTTTTAGTGGATTTTGTGCCTATACTGTTGGGGAGGAAAGAATCATAAATAAGTTGCAAGACGTTTCTTGATTATGGTAAAACTACAATTAACGGTTCAACAGCAACACGACAGATAAAGGCTGCTGTGAGTAATTTCCTCAATTTTTGGTTAAACTATTTGAGAGCATACACTCGGCTGCACATTCAATAAAACAGCTCTATTAACTGTGGCAACACACAACAGCCATCCTGTTAGAATAAAGGATTTAGCTAGATCCCTTGGGTAGGAAAACTGTGGCTATACGCTGTATCAGCTTAAGGGTATGTTGACTATAAACTGGACCTTCACCTGTGTGGTGAACATGGCGATGTGATGAAACTCTCCACGTCCGCCTTGTTTGACCGGGACAGTCAGGAAGAATCTGCTGCCATCTTTGGAGAACACCGGTTCTTGGTTCTGCAGAAAGCAAAGATGCATCAACTCCACAGCATCTATCACCTGGCGAGATCAGTCTTCACATTCCTAATGAAAGCTGGGAGTATACATTGGACAGAAATCTGATTTCCAACCATGTCTGATTTTTATTTATCGTTGTAAAAAGGTGTGAAGCACGATTATAAGTATCCTGTTTTCAGAAGTTTACAATATGTTTGCCCTTTAGGTCAACAGCAACAGCAAGTGGATGAAAATGATGAGTGATGTGCAAATGCCTCCACAGTCAAACCACTTTTTCAGCCTGATAGTAGTAATCTGCAACTTTTTCATTTGAATAAATGTTTATCTTGTTACTGTTGAGACTAACTGACAAAACACTGAGCGAGTGAACCCTTTTCCAGGGAGGGAAATGGGTAGTTTGCATGATCAGCAGTGAGAAAAGTGCACCATTTACCACTACCTGAAACTCTATCTAAGAAAACTAAAATAACAAAATACATTTACGCAGTGCTGTAGTTAATGGGGCACTGCACTGGTTTTACACATAAGCATCAATTTACTCATTATGGGGAGTACAACTCAACCTGTGAAAACAACTGCATAATGTCTTCTGTGGCTCTGGAGGAGCTTTCTAAAGTTCCAGGAAATAACCCTGATGATGTCATAGTGATGTCATCAGGGTTATCTGGGATTGGGTTTGGGGAATTATAATTCATAACAAAAAGACTGCATTACAAACTGTAGACATGAGGTTTGACAGTCTATTACCAGACAGGGAGGGCCCAACAAAAAGATGCTATTAGTTGCATTATGGGAAATGCAGGATCCAGTGTTTTGGGAGCTCAACTCATACTAGGAACTAAAAGTCAGGATATCTCGACGTCTTGTGCGTACATTTTGAGCATTAAACAGTTAAACTGTGTCTTGTGAGTTCCCCAATGTTAATGGAAGTGCAAAACTAAATCGCTGGAGTGCCCCTTTAGTAGAGGTTATATATACTTAACTTGAGTGTTTCAATTTTCTGCTACTTTTTACTTTTACTCCACTACATTTCAGAGGAAAATATTATATAATAAATATTGTAATTTATACTCAACAACAGTTACTCAACAGCTATAGTTACTAGTTCCTTTGCAAATTAAGATTTTGGTAACCTATAATGAGCATATAGATGATACAGTGTTACTGCAAATGAAATTACTCAAAAGGCCAAGCTCTTGAATTAGCTCCACCTCGATCAGATACAAGACTGAAATGCTGCTTACATGTTAATAAATCAACAATAATATAATATAACAATGACAGGGGCCAACCTGCCTACATTTTTACTTTTGATATTTTAAGTACATTGTATTGATAAGACTTACATACTTTTACTTGAGTAAAATTTAGAATATAGGACTTTTTCTTGAGTATTTTTTTTTACATTGTGGTATTGCTGCTTTTACTCAAGTAAGGTATCTGAATACTTCTAACACCTCTCAACTTGGCCAACAGAAAATCATAGTACTGGACACTCAAGCGATCTCTGGCAAAGTGAAAAAAAGGACATTTTAGATAACCTCATTAAATATTTGAACTCCAGCCAAATAAGCACATATTGAGGCATGTGTTTGACTTGAATGATTTACATATAACAAGTTTAAATTCACGAAACCCACACTGAATAAATATCTCACTCAGTAACACAAACACATTCTGCTTCAGATGGAGAGAGTTTACCCAGAATGAGCCTTTGGCATTTCCAAGTATTGTAGATCTCTGAAGTCTTATGAGACAATCTTACATAAAAGTCCGTTAGCTAAGGCCCTCTCTCAGTAAATGAGCATCTCTCAGATTACCACCTTAACAAAGACAAGCAGCTCTGCATGCCAGGGTTGTCAAGTGGTTAAATTACCCACCGCTATAGTCAAACATGTACGGCTGCAGGGCTATATGATCAAAACCTGCCAGAAACTTTCTCTGTTCTGCCTCCGTCTCTGCTTCCCAACTCACTGAATGAACAAAAAATGCTAAAGCTGAGAGACTGCATTCTCTTTCTTTTGGAAAATAAATAAATAGAGTCAAAATGTGAGTGTTTCATTCTGAACTCAGAGAAATAATAGTTTGGATTTTGTTTTTCACCATATCTAAATGTAACCAGTGGTACAGTGTCATGTTTTGGCCTTGCTGGCTTTTATTTGATGCCAGCTTATTGAATGTCCATGGCCCTGTTAACTCAAGCAAAGAGGTGGATGATCAAGTAACTAAATTCTCCAGTGCAGTCTTGATTTGCAGAAGTCTAACTTATTATAGTGAAAACATAAAAAAAAGCTGAGTATGTGCTGCAATTTTGCTAGTTTCTTGGATGAACTACATACATTTAATGAACATATTGATTTAAATGGGTGCTTCTTTGATTTTCTACTTGTCATATGCACCTAATGCACTTCAATATTCCTCTGCAGGAAGGCTCTGTTCTTTCCTCCTAAATCCTACATGTGATAATGAAGTCACCGTTCCCTGCTTTCAGAGTCTCACAGTTTCACCTGCTGAAGAGAAGGATGTGAGGGGCTGACATGAGTCCTTCTTGCTACTGTGTTTGCATCATCACTTGTTGGATTTTGGGGATGAATAGAGCCTTCCTTCAAGATACAGAGAGTATTGAGAAAAATATGCATAGAAATACGTACAGATGAGGTGGAAAATTGGTGAAGTTGTCCTTTATGTCACATAATTTGAAAAGATATTGAGATATAGATGACTGACATCAAGTGAAATTACAGCACTGGAGATTTCAAAAATTTTAAGTATAGACTATGACATGTGGAATGGATAGCACTTTACCTGCTTGGAAAGCCACAGCTCAGAGCTTTCTTCATGTCTCTGAAAAAGATGTCAGAGCAAAATGTCAGTCTGGTGTTAATTTGCCAAGATCATCAAAATCCCTTTGTCTTTTCAGCCTTTCTTTCTTGGTACTGGGTTATACTTCAACTTGGTACACCAAGAGGTTTTAAAATAGTGAACAACAGAGCAGTATTGTAGGTGCACATTCTTTCCCAAAGTGAATTTTCTTTAGTCAGCAAAACGTTTGCAAAAGTGTTTTATTTTTCATATTTTGTAAAACTTATTATGGAATAACACTTCAGTGGCATATTTTCCAGACAGAATCATCTATCACATAATGGACCCCTTCTTTTGTCGTTTATTTTAAAACGCCACTGTGGACATCATTCTCAGTCTGAGTCCTCATTTCAAACCAATATGCACAAGTAGGAGCCAGAGTTTTGGCCGGGGTCGCTGGGCTGTGTGTCCAGGCCTGAGCTAAGCTGCAGCTTGGCTGGGCGGCATGTTTGTTCGTGCAAATCACACCAAATCAGGAAGCACAGAACTGGAGAGCGGCTTTTTGAGTCCCACAGTTCAACTGCAGGGTTAACGCCGCTGTGTGTCATCCAAGGAGTTTACTCCAGCAGATGTGCGGCAATTTCAGCAAAGTTTTCTTCAAGCCAAAAAATGATTAGTTCAGTTCAAACAGATAGGGCTTTTTGGTGAACTACTGTAACTGGCCAGCTAACGGCTAACAGACTAACAAGCTGGGAACATGCCACCAGCAGTCAGTCACAATAGCTAACTTAGCTTCGTCTATTTTCTCTGTACTGTGCAATTTACTCCCTCCTGGTATTTTGTTCTTTACTTAATTTAATTTAATAGAGAGCTATTTAAGAGTGATTAAATAATTAAAAAAAGAAAAAAAACATTCCAAGGTGCTAATTGTCAATTAGACAGTTAGCTAGCTCACTAACCCCACTGTGTCAGTTAGATAGTGGATCTGCTCGCCCCACGAATCCATGGATTACAGCAGCAACATTGTGCCATTTTAAACGCTGCTGTGACCGGGCCTTTAAATTGTGTGAGATTTAATAAAGTACTGTCCCATCATTTCATTCTGATTTGTGAAATATTCATAGCTGTAAAGTCCCTTATGCTGCATTCACACCATATCGTGGGGAGTGTTCACGCATTAATCCAAGATGGTACCCCACTGCTAGCATTGACTACTGGAGTCACACCAGATAAATATCCTAAATTAGCTTCTTTTGTTGTATTACATATTTGTAGAGGTTCATTAACAAGCAAAAACAGATGCAAACAAATGAGGTATAGCTCCTATTGAATTGGTTGAATTGATTCTATTAGTGTCAATATTGCATTTTGTTTTTATATTACATTACATTGCATTCATTTGGCAGACACTTTTGTCCAAAATGACAAGAGCTAGATATTTGGGAGTGTATCCCTTTTAAACAAATAAGTAAAAGCATGGTCAGTGCTAGTAGTAAAAGTGCTTTTTTCTTCTTTTTTTACTTGTTTGTTGACACTCATGTAGTTTATTTTTTTTTTTTTTTTGCCAAATGGGATATATTCTACTCTGACTCAGAATTACAAGTCAGAAGCTGACATGAACTCGACTGCTCGTAATTACAGTCTGCAGGATATGATGTCAACACAGCATTATATGAAATAAAGACATTTTAGATGTATTTGACCATATTATACCTGGACTTGTACTTTCTGCCTAATGTGAATAACAGATGCCATTCTTATAGTGCAGGGAACAAACACTGAACAGAAGTGTTACCATGGAAATCAAAGCAGATATAATAACTCATAAACTGTTACTAGGCTTGATCAAATATAAACCTTGCAAAGAGCACTCTTAAGTTTGACAAGCACTCCTTAACCTTACATGAAGTAAATGTGGAGCATTATGTTGCATTGCACAGGTAATGAAATTTCTGTTTTCTACTTATTTATTTGGCCCACAGTAGATTCTTCTACACAAGGACACATCTCTCTTTCACTCTCTTTCTACCTCTCTCTCTCTCTCTCTCTCTCACACACACACACACCGTGACACAGGCTCCGGTGGTGGTGTCACACACGGTCAGGATGGAGATGTTCTGGGCCCGGTTCAACCACCTGACAGATGTCTTGGTCTTGCTGATCCACTTCACCATGCTCACATAATGTTCCCTGTGAAAAACATTATAATTACACTGGTTATTTCAAGTTCTATAATTATCCATACACTGCCAGGTACAATGGATTATAGAAATCTAAGAGATGTGGATTAATCAATACATTTTTTTAAAGTAAAATGCTATTTAAAACAAAATGTGCACAAACGGAAGATTACATGTTTTACAGAGATTAGATGTGAAGTTATCATGAAAGGATTATGTGACAACAGTACATCATTTCCATGTCTACTGCATGTCACAAGATCATTTTAATGCAAAGTTTAGTAGTACCAGGCTTTGGGCAAAACGTTTTCACAGTTGGTATCTGAACCTGGCTTCCTGGTCCTTTCAGCTCTACTAAATGACTCCAATGTCAAGCTGCTGCTTTTCTTTTGTAATGTCTCTACTACACAGTCCTTCCATGGTGGTACAAGAGATGTCTCTCACGTTTTGTGCACAGAGGACATCATTTCTATGCTAAGACTTGGTTAACATTTCACAAGTGAGGCAGAGTGGTCCAAGACTCATACATTTATACAAGTAGTGCAAGGAGATGTTGACAGCAAGAGATTCAATAGTCTCTAAAATATGTTGAATTAACAAATGCAGCTGCATTCATTGTGAAATGATAGAAAAATTGTGTTTTGCCTCACCAGATCCATGCAGGCTGGGATTTATTGGTCACTGTTTGTCCTTCATTTATTAGCTATCTTCATGCAAAGGGAAAGTTACAGCTATGTGACTGCAACGCAGGGGGCAGAGTAAGCTGCAGTGTACAGTATTTCCCAATTAAAGGTGCTGAGTGTCTACTGAGGAAAAATTATCATTTAAAGTTTAAAATGTCAAAAGTGTATCTTTAAGTGGCACTGCAGCTGGTGCAAAAGTTTGACAAACAAAATGCAGCTCCTCTCACCGTAGCTTGAGCGTCTCTGGAGGCATGAGCTCCAGTGTGTGCGTCGGCCCGTAAAGATTGACTACATAGAGCTTCACCGCCGGGTTGGGTTGGCCAGCCTGCATGCAGAATCAACAGTCCAGACTTTAGACAAAAGCCTCACATCACTGCAATGGGAAATGCTACACCATCCAAAATGGCAAGTGTGACATATGAAATGCTGCACAATGATGAAGAGATTTGGAATGAATAATTCATTGAGAACATCCCTTTAAAAGCACCTTTAAACTCTTAAAAAAGCACATACAGTTATGGACAATCATGCATGTGTTGTTATGCAGAAATGATTAGGAGTTGTGTCTGACAAAGTAAAGAGCAGCCATGAAAAAGACTGTAATTTACAATTGCATCAGTGAAGTGTTGCATCATCAATGCATCATGTTTAATCAGCAATCATAAAGAACCAGCATTCGCATTCTGTCAGTGCTCTTATTTGAACATGCCTACAAATCCATGAGAAACCATTTCTTAGACATTATAACATTTAACATTACATTTAACACTATTAACATTGTTGAGGTCAGTGTTGTATGATGTTAAATGAAGTCAAATCAATCAAGCCAATTAATTTGGGATTCTGTGTAGTAATTTTCTTTTTCACTCCACCTGCAACAACTTGCTCTACTTTGATTGCCTGTGTTTCCTAAAATGACTTCTGATGATGCACAGAGACCCCCAATAGAAAAAGCTACACAGAGAACAATGTGTGGCTTTCATTTGAAGATGGGCAAAGCTATTGTAGCCAAACAGGGTTATGTGTATGATGACTGTGGTGCATTGCATTCAGTTCACATGAAGCTGCTGTCAGTGGGGAAGTTGTTTGCTGCCTCTTACAGTGTACAGTACTGTTTTTTTTTTACTGTTTTTCTTTTAGCTTGCTGAGTTCATACTGCGTTGAAAATGTGAAACTGTGAAATCCAATTGTTACAATACAGTGTGGGGGAAATAAGAAAAATAAACCACCAGAATATCAAAGAACAAATATCGTAGTTAGTTTATTACTCTATGTTTTGAGAATAAATGTTGTAGAGAACAGGTTTTATGTCCACAGGCTTCTTGTAGCTTTGACTTTTTATCAAAGAAGCAGCTCTTTTCTAACACTGTTTGTGCGTTTCCAAACATATAGAAGTGCTTCAACTGTCAGTCACCTGACATTGTCTATGGGGAAAATGAATGAATTTATGGAACCAGGGGTGCCTTGAATAGCTCCTCCCACTTTTCAACTCTACAAAATGTTTTTAAAAAAAGCTGTCAGAATGCTCCTGTTCTATGTGGGCATGGCCTCCTGTTATCTTCAGAGGCAACGGCATGGAACCAACTGTGATGATACAGGATTCTGGAAGTCTGTTGTCTGCCTGAATACCAGTAAGTTAACGTCAGAACAGAGTGAAATTAACTTGTATCCACTACACAAGTCTACACAGTCTACTACAGACAACTACAGTCTACTACAGACAACTACGGTCTACTACAGACAGTCTACTACAGACAACTACAGTCTACTACAGACAACTACGGTCTACTACAAACAACTACAGTCTACTACAGACAACTACGGTCTACTACAGACAACTATGGTCTACTACAATCAGTCTACTACAGACAACTACAGTCTACTACAAACAACTACAGTCTACTACAGACAACTACGGTCTACTACAAACAGTCTACTACAGACAACTACAGTCTACTACAGACAACTACAGTCTACTACAAACAGTCTACTACAGACAACTACGGTCTACTACAGACAACTACGGTCTACTACAAACAGTCTACTACAGACAACTACGGTCTACTACAAACAGTCTACTACAGACAACTACGGTCTACTACAAACAGTCTACTACAGACAACTACAGTCTACTACAAACAACTACAGTCTACTACAGACAACTACAGTCTACTACAAACAGTCTACTACAGACAACTACAGTCTACTACAGACAACTACAGTCTACTACAGACAACTACGGTCTACTACAGACAACTACAGTCTACTACAGACAACTACGGTCTACTACAAACAGTCTACTACAGACAACTACAGTCTACTACAAACAGTCTACTACAGACAACTACGGTCTACTACAGACAACTACAGTCTACTACAAACAGTCTACTACAGACAACTACGGTCTACTACAGACAACTACAGTCTACTACAAACAGTCTACTACAGACAACTACGGTCTACTACAAACAGTCTACTACAGACAACTACAGTCTACTACAAACAACTACAGTCTACTACAGACAACTACAGTCTACTACAAACAGTCTACTACAGACAACTACAGTCTACTACAGACAACTACAGTCTACTACAGACAACTACGGTCTACTACAGACAACTACAGTCTACTACAGACAACTACGGTCTACTACAAACAGTCTACTACAGACAACTACAGTCTACTACAAACAGTCTACTACAGACAACTACGGTCTACTACAGACAACTACAGTCTACTACAAACAGTCTACTACAGACAACTACGGTCTACTACAGACAACTACAGTCTACTACAAACAGTCTACTACAGACAACTACGGTCTACTACAAACAGTCTACTACAGACAACTACGGTCTAGCACTGACAGTGCCATGGATCAAAGAAAAAAACGAAGAAACAGGGTTAGATTTGTTGGCGCTGCTCCTCAGGCCCGTCCAACATCTCACTCGGACTTCCACAGTCTGCAAAAGGCCCTTGATGATGCACACCAGGAGAACCATCGCCTGAAAGGGCAGATAGGCAGTCTGTTGCAGCATAAGGATGAATTATCGGCTGAAAAGATGAACGTGCACAACGCTAATCACAAAATAAGCAGGCTGGAGAAGTTTGTAGAGGCCTTGGAGAAGCAGTTAGAAGCTGCACATAAAAAGAACAACGAGACCATTACAAAGTATGAGTCACAGATCTCCTTCTTCAGGAAAAGTCTGCAATTCCGGATGGAGCAGATGTATTTGAGCCTGCAGAGCGAGCAGAGGTATAAAGCGATAGCTGCAAGATTGGAGGCAGAGAAACAAAAACTCTCAGAGCAAACTGATCAGACGTTCAAGGCGACGTTAGAGAGCCAGAGCAGCGTTATGCAGCAGCTCTACCAGAGTAACAAAGAAATGCTGGATCTCAGGAAGGAGAAGGAGGGCCTCTCTGAGAGGCTCACAGAGGCCTCAAACCAGCTCTTGAGCCAAGAATCCAAATTTCTCCAGAGTGACAAAGCTTGGCAGTCAAAACACGACGATCTGCAGGAGAAGTTCAGGAAGGAGCTGTCCGAGAGAGAACAGAGCTGGGAAGTCAGATTAAAGCAGGTGGAGGAAGAAAAGAAACTACTGGCAGAGAGAGAACAGACCTGGAAGACCATGGTAAAGCAGGTGGAGGAAGAAAAGAAAGAGCTGGAGGAGCTCTATCTGAAAACTAAGAAGAAGAGGAGAGGTTTCTGGTTTCGCATGAAGAAGGTGAAGACTAGACAGGTGGTGGAAGAAAAGAAAAGTAAAAAAGATAAGGAGATGAAAACGAAAGAAAAGGAAAAGAAGGTGGATGTGAAAACGGAGAAGAAGAAGAAGGGCTTTTTCAGCTGGATGCACAAGAAGAAGTGTGACAGCCACAGTGAGGTGGAGGAGGCTGCTGCATGTTCGGCTCAGGCTGGACAACTGTAGCCACCATCCCCACCCCCTCACCCTTCTACCCTCCTCCATCTCCTTCACCCCCTCTTTCTACCCTCCCTCCATCCCCCCTCCATCTCCTCTTTCCATCCTCCCTCCATCCCCCCTCCTCTATCTCCCTTATCCTCACCTCCATCACCCCCTACCCTCCACCCTCCCATCCCCTAAAGTTGAGGGCAGCACACTGGCTCAGTGATTAGCACTGCAGCCACACAGAAACACCTCCACCTTGTTTCTGTGTGGAGTTTGCATGTTCCTCCCTGTGTCTGCGTGGCTTTTCTCCTGGTGCTCCGGTTTCCTCCCACAGTCCAAAGACATGCACGTTAGGCTCATTGGAAACTATAAATTGCCCCAAAATATATTCAAAATTCTTCATTAAAAATCAAATACAATCAAATAAAAGTTCACTCATATTTCTGCATGTGTCTGCCTCTCTGAATAAAGACATAGAGTATACATACAATTGTATGACATTATGGTTGGTATAAAGTATAAGTACTTGTGTCTGTCATCAAATATGGCTTTTTTAAGTTGTGATTTAAACAACACCGAAGTCCTATTGGGAAAGAATCAATGTTATGTTGGCTAATAAAACCTGTCGTTCCAACTGGCAAATTATGGAAAAATTGTGTTTTTTTCATCAAGGAACCACACTGCTTCACTTTGCAAGGTTGGATCAACCTCATCACACCACAGACGCCACTTGCCTTGTTTTATGCCTGCAGTGAATGACCTAATCAAATTTTACTTTGCAATTAGATTAATTTAGCAATCAGGAAATATTTGTGATGTGTGTGTGTGGGGGTGTGTGTGCTAGTCAGCCAGTCAAAATATCACCAACACTGAGTGAGTCCAGAAATGAGAAGTGTGCACAGATGCTTAAGATAAACAGTCAAAGTCTACATCCCACACACACATGCGTGCAAACAAATTAATTCTAATGTCGGCTAATTTATTTTCTAAACACGTTCATACTTTATGGTCACTGTCAAACGACAGCTTACTCAAATAGGTTGTAGGCTCGAATTTCTGGGTTTTTTCATGCAAATTTATGACTTTATAATATCAAAATATTCTAGTTTTTTTCTCGTAAAATTACCACTTTAATCCCAGAGAATATCCAAGTTTTTTCTCGGAATATTACCCCCTCTCCCCCAGTTTTGTAATTTAAGTTGTTTTACCTGCAATGAACCTAATACGCCGCAGTTAATCAAAGACAGGCAAAGCTATTGTAGCTAGCCAACTACTTTGTGCAAACTGGGTTATGTGTATGATCATGGAATTCCATAAGGTTCTGTGCTTGGACCGATTCTGTTCACCTTATATATGCTTCCTTTAGGCAATATTATTAGGAAACACTCCATAAACTTTCATTGTTATGTGGCTGATGCCTAATTATATCTATCGATCAAGCCAAATGAAACTAACCAGTTAGCTAAATTTCAAGCATGTCTTAAGGACATAAAAACCTGGATGACCTGCAATTTTCTGATGTTAAACTCTGACAAAACTGAAGTTATTGTACTTGGCCCCAAACACCTCTGAGACACATTATCTAAAGACATAGTTGCTCTAGATGGCATTGCCCTGGCCTCCAGCACAACCGTAAGCGCCCTCTGCGTTATCTTTGATCAGGATTTCTCCTTTAACTCCCACATGAAACAAACTTCAAGGACTGCCTTCTTTCACCTATGCAACATTGCAAAAATCAGGCACATCCTGTTTTAAAATGATGCCGAAAAGCTAGTGCATGTATTTGTTACTTCTAGGCTGGACTACTGCAATTCCTTATTATCAGGCTGCCCGAATAAGTCCCTTAAGACTCTCCAGTTGATCCAGAATGCTGCGGCATGTGTACTGACAAGAACTAGGAAAAGAGATCATATTTCTCCAATATTAGCTTCTCTGCACTGGCTCCCTGTAAAATCCAGAATAGAATTTAATATCCTTCTCCTCACCTACGAAGCTCTTAATGGTACCATTGTATCTTAAAGCTCTCACAATACCATGTTATCCAACTAGGATGCAGGGTTACTTGTGGTTCCTAGAGTCTCCAAAAGTAGAATGGGAGCCAGAGCCTTCAGTTATCAAACTCCTCTCCTGTGGAATCAGGTCTCAGTTTGGGTTCAGGAGGCAGACACCATCTCCACATTTAAGAGTAGGCTTAAGACTTTCCTCTTTGATAAAGCTTATAGTTAGGGCTGGTTTGGATGAGTCCTGAACCATCCCTTAGTCATGCTGCTATAGGCCTAGACTGCCGGGAGACTACCCATGATGCACCTCGTTCTTCTCTCCTCCTCTCCCTCTCCATCTGTATGCATTTTTATCTCATTACTGCATGTTACTAACTCAGCATCTCCTCTCTCCCGTAGTTTTGTGCTTTCTCGTCTCTCTCCTCTCTCCTTCTGTCGCTTTCAGCAGGTATTTCTACCTCCGGAGCTGCAGAGTCTGGATCTGTGGTTGAAACATCGCCTGAAAGGGCAGATTAGCCCTTTGTTGTAGTTGTTGTTATTGGCTCTGTTACTACCACATCGCCTGAAAGGTCAGATAGACAGTCTGTTGCAACATAAAGATGAATTATCGGCTGAAAAGATGAACGCTCGACAACTGCTACTACAGTTGTTGTTATTGGTTCTGTTACTATTATTGCCATTGCCATTACTATTCCTATGACTGTCATTCCGATTATTATTAATTTATTAATACTAATATTACCATTACCATTACATTATTACTATTTAAAAATTCTAGGTGGTGTTTGCATTGTGCTTCCCTCTGCCCGACCCCCCTTCTCTCGCTCTCTCTGTCTCTCTCTCTGTCTCTCTCTCTGTCTCTCTCTCTCTCTCTCTCTCTCTCTCTCTCTCAAAACCTAACATGGCAGCGGCGGATGGCCGCCCACCATTGAGTCTGGTTCTGTCCGAGGTTTCTGCCTCTTAAAGGAAGTATTTTCTTGCCCCTGTCGCCAAGTGCTTGCTCGTGGTGGGATTTGTTGGGTCTCTGTAAATAATATTATAAAGAGTACGGTCTAGACCTGCTCTATAGGAAAAGTGCAATGAGATAACTTCTGTTATGAATTGGCGCTATATAAATAAAATTGAATCACTGTGGTGCATTGCATTCAGTTCACATGAAGCTGCTGTCAGTGGGGAAGTTGTTTGCTGCCTCTTACAGTGTACAGTACTGTTTTTTTTTTACTGTTTTTCTTTTAGCTTGCTGAGTTCATACTGCGTTGAAAATGTGAAACTGTGAAATCCAATTGTTACAATACAGTGTGGGGGAAATAAGAAAAATAAACCACCAGAATATCAAAGAACAAATATCGTAGTTAGTTTATTACTCTATGTTTTGAGAATCCATGTTGTAGAGAACAGGTTTTATGTCCACAGGCTTCTTGTGGCTTTGACTTTTTATCAAAGAAGCAGCTCTTTTCTAACACTGTTTGTGCGTTTCCAAACATATAGAAGTGCTTCAACTGTCAGTCACCTGACATTGTCTATGGGGAAAATGAATGAATTTATGGAACCAGGGGTGCCTTGAATAGCTCCTCCCACTTTTCAACTCTACAAAATGTTTTTAAAAAAAGCTGTCAGAATGCTCCTGTTCTATGTGGGCATGGCCTCCTGTTATCTTCAGAGGCAACGGCATGGAACCAACTGTGATGATACAGGATTCTGGAAGTCTGTTGTCTGCCTGAACACCAGTAAGTTAACGTCAGAACAGAGTGAAATTAACTTGTATCCACTACACGAGTCTACACAGTCTACTACAGACAACTACGGTCTACTACAGACAACTACGGTCTACTACAGACAACTACGGTCTACTACAGACAACTACGGTCTACTACAAACAACTACAGTCTACTACAGACAACTACGGTCTACTACAAACAACTACAGTCTACTACAGACAACTACAGTCTACTACAAACAGTCTACTACAGACAACTACAGTCTACTACAAACCGTCTACTACAGACAACTACAGTCTACTACAGACAACTACAGTCTACTACAGACAACTACGGTCTACTACAAACAGTCTACTACAGACAACTACAGTCTACTACAGACAACTACAGTCTACTACAAACAGTCTACTACAGACAACTACAGTCTACTACAAACAGTCTACTACAGACAACTACGGTCTACTACAAACAGTCTACTACAGAAACTACGGTCTACTACTACAGACAACTACGGTCTACTACAAACAGTCTACTACAGACAACTACAGTCTACTACAGACAACTACAGTCTACTACAAACAGTCTACTACAGACAACTACGGTCTACTACAGACAACTAACTACAAACAGTCTACTACAGACAACTACGGTCTCTACAAACAGTCTACTACAGACAACTACGGTCTACTACAAACAGTCTACTACAGACAACTACAGTCTACTACAAACAGACTACTACAGACAACTACGGTCTACTACAGACAACTACGGTCTAGCACTGACAGTGCCATGGATCAAAGAAAAAAACGAAGAAACAGGGTTAGATTTGTTGGCGCTGCTCCTCAGGCCCGTCCAACATCTCACTCGGACTTCCACAGTCTGCAAAAGGCCCTTGATGATGCACACCAGGAGAACCATCGCCTGAAAGGGCAGATAGGCAGTCTGTTGCAGCATAAGGATGAATTATCGGCTGAAAAGATGAACGTGCACAACGCTAATCACAAAATAGGCAGGCTGGAGAAGTTTGTAGAGGCCTTGGAGAAGCAGTTAGAAGCTGCACATAAAAAGAACAACGAGACCATTACAAAGTATGAGTCACAGATCTCCTTCTTCAGGAAAAGTCTGCAATTCCGGATGGAGCAGATGTATTTGAGCCTGCAGAGCGAGCAGAGGTATAAAGCGATAGCTGCAAGATTGGAGGCAGAGAAACAAAAACTCTCAGAGCAAACTGATCAGACGTTCAAGGCGACGTTAGAGAGCCAGAGCAGCGTTATGCAGCAGCTCTACCAGAGTAACAAAGAAATGCTGGATCTCAGGAAGGAGAAGGAGGGCCTCTCTGAGAGGCTCACAGAGGCCTCAAACCAGCTCTTGAGCCAAGAATCCAAATTTCTCCAGAGTGACAAAGCTTGGCAGTCAAAACACGATGATCTGCAGGAGAAGTTCAGGAAGGAGCTGTCCGAGAGAGAACAGAGCTGGGAAGTCAGATTAAAGCAGATGGAGGAAGAAAAGAAACTACTGGCAGAGAGAGAACAGACCTGGAAGACCATGGTAAAGCAGATGGAGGAAGAAAAGAAAGAGCTGGTCCAGAAAGCACAGAGCCTGGAGACCACAGTAAAGCAGGTGGAGGAAGAGAAGAAAGAGCTGGTCCAGAAAGCACAGAGCCTGGAGACCACAGTAAAGCAGGTGGAGGAAGAGAAGAAAGAACTGGAGGAGCTCTATTTGAAAACTAAGAAGAAGAGGAGAGGTTTCTGGTTTCGCATGAAGAAGGTGAAGACTAGACAGACAAAGGTGGAAGAAAAGAAAAGTAAAAAAGATAAGGAGATGAAAACGAAAGAAAAGGAAAAGGAAAAGAAGGTGGATGTGAAAACGGAGAAGAAGAAGAAGGGCTTTTTCAGCTGGATGCACAAGAAGAAGTGTGACAGCCACAGTGAGGTGGAGGAGGCTGCTGCATGTTCGGCTCAGGCTGGACAACTGTAGCCACCATCCCCACCCCCTCACCCTTCTACCCTCCTCCATCTCCTTCACCCCCTCTTTCTACCCTCCCTCCATCCCCCCTCCATCTCCTCTTTCCATCCTCCCTCCATCCCCCCTCCTCCATCTTCCTCACCCCTCTGTCTTTCCACCCTCCATCCTCCTCCGTCTCGCTCTTTCCATCCTCCCTCCATCCCCCTCCTCTATCTCCCTTATCCTCACCTCCATCACCCCCTACCCTCCACCCTCCCATCCCCTAAAGTTGAGGGCAGCACACTGGCTCAGTGATTAGCACTGCAGCCTCACAGAAACACCTCCACCTTGTTTCTGTGTGGAGTTTGCATGTTCCTCCCTGTGTCTGCGTGGCTTTTCTCCTGGTGCTCCGGTTTCCTCCCACAGTCCAAAGACATGCACGTTAGGCTCATTGGAAACTATAAATTGCCCCAAAATATATTAAAAATTCTTCATTAAAAATCAAATACAATCAAATAAAAGTTCACTCATATTTCTGCATGTGTCTGCCTCTCTGAATAAAGACATAGAGTATACATACAATTGTGTAACATTATGGTTGGTATAAAGTATAAGTACTGGTGTCTGTCATCAAATATGGCTTTTTTAAGTTGTGATTTAAACAACACCGAAGTCCTATTGTCCCACACACACATGCAAGCAAACAATTTCATTCTAATGTCGGCTAATTCATTTTCTAAACACGTCCATACTTTATGGCACTGTCAAACGACAGCATGTTGCATGTTTGCAAGGGTGTAATCAATGTTTTTTAAAGTTGTAAATGTAGAAGTTCTATCTCCTTCACTGTAACACTGGTGGACTGTCGACTGATGTCAGTTCCTTATATCACTTATATCACGTGACTTCCTACAGCTAACCAAATAGTTTTGTTGCCTAAAACTAACCAAGCTGCGACCTATTCACAACATTAACCAAGTGTTAGAAAGGCGTCTCAGACAGACGCTGGGGTACCGTGTGCGTCTGTATGAGACGCTGTATACGACGACCTGGGAATGAGAAAGGGTTGGGCATGTGTGTCTTCTAAATAATCTTTACCTTGGGGTATGGGTACTGCTTTCCTTTGGGGTATGTCATGCCGGTGAAGCGAGGTAGAGCCATGTTGGGCACCAGACTGTCATTAAGGACCAGGAAGGCCAACCTCTCTCCGTCAGGTGACCACCAGTGTGCCACATGGGTCTGAAGGATCTCCTCTGTTTGGAGGGAGACGCGGGATGAGCTACATGCTTTTATCAAAATCAATCTGCCAATTTAAGGATCAAAAAGATTTTTCTTATAATTCAAAATAACATATGATCTGCCAAAAGGCGCTTAAAGCTAGCTATATGTAGATGTTTTCAGCCTCTACTTCCAGCATGCTCATCAAATACAGACACAGAACCAAACACACTGAAGTGGGGAAAAAGAGCTGACATAACAAAAGAGGCATTTAATGAAGTTCTAATTTTGGGGTTAACCGTCACTGATTGCTACATTATTATATTTAATAAATATAATTCAAAATAAAAGGGGAAAAAGAGGCCCAAACAGCAGTGTAGTTATTGTGGTTGCTTGCCTTTTAACAAGATTTACATATTCTTCTTTTCTCCTGAGTGATTGGCCAACATCGCTAAGTGCATGCAGTGTGTATTTACTTAAAGCACATAAAATGACTCTTCAGACGCAGTGGGGCGATATCTGCACTAGAACAAACATTATGAATATTTAATCACTGTCTTTTATAAGGTAATGTTTCTAAACACAGGCATTTACAGTTTAATAAGACAGTCTGTCAACGCTTTGAAAATTAAGTTAGATATTATCATTTGTACCTTTGCAATGTTTAAAACCCACTGTGGCAATGCAGTTTCTCAACACATCATTATCTGACATTAAGCTGCTGTTTGTCACAGAGATTCTCTGGCTAGTTTTGCCCTTAGCCTGAATGAAAAAGTATGAATGAGCTGATATGTACCTTCATAGAGCCAGTCAGCAATCCCATTGAAGATGACTCCTTCCCTCCCTGAGGACGTTAGCCTAAGCGAGTTACTCTTGACATCTGATTGGTAGTAGATGTTATTTTCAAATATGTAGATCTGTAGAGACAAAGCACACAGAGTCACAACTTAAATTAAACATTAAATAAACATTTTATGGTACAGTAAGGAATAAACAAATGCTGCAAGAGAGGAAAATTGTTGCATGGATGTAAAATTTTGTGCAAGATTTCAGGAATCATAACTTTAGCACACATCCGCTGGATTAACAACATTTTTGCCTGCAGGTTTTCATCACACAGTAAATATCTGTATACTGTCTGAATGGGCAGAGGAGAGTAATGTTTGTAATCAAGGTGGATCAAAAACATAAGAGCAGTAACTCTGGAAAATAGTCAGTATAATTTGCGTCAAAAATGGCACTCCTTCTCAGAGTCATAACTGTCAAGTCAGCGCTCAAGTCTGAACACACAGACTTAAACTTTCCGATACCTCTGATATATTGATCTCCATCATGATTAAACATCCATAATTTGCAAAAACAGTGTCAGACTTTGAAAACCCCTGCTATACATTCACAAATGATCATATACATTCAAATCAACACCTAATTAGAAAACTTTGTAAACTGGAAAAAGTGATAATCCTGCTCAGCTAGTCTTGTTTAGTGTTTCTATGTGTGGCCAATGCATTGCGTAAGACATGATGAACGGAAACCCCTAATTCATATTCTAAATGTAACTTTCTGGAATCATGCTAATGAGAATACACAAATTCCCAAAGAATTGCTATGAGGCTCACTTACACACTTGTTCACAATACACATGTTGGGTCATTGTTTCCAAAAATGCAATTCGGGCTAATGATGCTGCCCATGCCACTCGAAAGCTAGAAAGCCTCTGTCTAGCTCTCACCTGCTTATCACCATAATCACTTCCTAATGGAGTCATGTTTGATTTATGCTCAAATATTACACGTTGAAATGTGCAAATATGGACAAAGCAGCTCTACTATGCTTTAGTCTTTAAGCTCTCAACAAAAAAGCCTCCCCATCTGTTCGGGGTAGATAAATAAAGAAGGTATGATGGGAGAAAATTTGCATCTAATTAGGTTCCCTCAAAAATTGAACCTGATTACATTATGAGTAGAGCAGAGAATTATGAATTAGAAGCGCATGGCACTAGAACCACATTTTTTGTGTGCGTCCTCACAGTTCAAATACACATGCAGTAAAAGCAGAAACACAAACATACAGCTCTGAGCATGCTGAAAAGTGCCGTGACACTTTGTATCTCTAATCATGTGGCACATTGTCATCCACATGCCTGGAGCTGAAGATAAATTCTTATTTTGTTGGCTCCACAATCACAGAGCCTTCGAAATACTGCGTTTTATTTTTCTGTGGAAATTCTGAATTGGATGTTGTTGGGAGTCAGATAAAGACTGACTCAGCAACAAATATGCTGGAGTTGAAGGCTACAGTATAAAGAAACGAATGATTTTTTGTGTTAGTCGATTTAACTGCATAATGAAAGGAAAGCAACCGTATGTGTTTTTACTACTGATTCAATGTGTTGTCATTACTTGGTTAGTAACTGCAGTCAAGTATCAATGAAAATGTGGTTTTCATTACAGTAACTCAGTAACTCTAGGCAGGGTGAGGCTGTGGAAAGTTTTTCTGTGTTCTCACCAGCTGTTGGCCTTGCACTCCCCAGGCAGCGTACTGCAGGACCGAGTTCACCACCTCAGGAGGGTCCAGCACCCAAACCTCCCTGAAAAAAGAAAAGACAACAAGCAAATTATATATTTTCTAGGCCAGGCCGTTTTCCCTGTGTTATAACACACGCTATGAGTCACTTTCTCTAGTTTCAAAACTTAAATGAGGCACAAATTCTAATGAGCACTGGTTGGCGAAAGACCCGCAGCCTGATATCAGCACAGAGATGACCAAGATAAAAATAAAATGCTAGATTGGGGCCCCGATATGGCACAATATCTGAGGAATTTATTACAAAGCTTGCTAAAACAACACTCATGTTTGAAAAGGCTAATCCCATCAGCCATATAAAGTTTGAATCCTCTCTGATCAGAAGCAGGATGATGCAGACTGTACGCTGATATACTGACAGTCTTCAACCTTTATTATAACTGAACATAAATTCATTTAACATTAGTGAAATTTTCACTTCATCAGCCTTATGATCCATAACTCTGCAGTCACATATATTATAGTCACACTAGGCCGAGCCTATTGTGGATAATAAAAATGATACAGAGATACAATAAGTGAGCCAACATTATCTTGAAAATAACACAAGTCTGTTTAACAACTTTTATTTCATTGTGTGTTGGAAACAATAACTGTGAAATGTCTTTGTTTTATACTGTTGCTGAGTGAAAGCGGCAGGCATGTGATGTGTGCGGGTCTGAATGGCAACTAGAGGTTAATTTCATGAGCTATTAAAGCCAGGGTCCAGATTGCTCCCTTGTGAGTGCCGCTGGTGATGGAAAATGTTTGATGGAGCAAGTACATTATCTCTTGACTTCCAGTTTTTAGATACACAAATCTATAAATTTAGCTCGATTTGCATGAGGTTTTCAAACTGCAAGCTGCCTCCCCAGGGGGGCGCAGGAGGGAGAGATGTGAGTGATACTACATGAGGTGAAAGGCACAGGTGCATGCTAGGGTTCGAAAAACAACTGGAAGTTAGTTATTGTAGTTTTGGCCACTGATTTGGCCGCTTGGTCAGCAGCTGGAGCAGCAGCAGTGGCTGTGACGCACAGACTATGGAGGCAGTTCAGGTACTTCAAAAACCTTTAGCTCCTGATTGCCGTCCGTCTCAGAGTCATAACTGAGTCAAATCTGAACACACAGCATGATGCACACATTTTTAGATTCAGTATGACTTCTGAGGGTATTAATAAATAAATGTCCATAAATCCACTTAGAATTCAGAGTAAATGATCATTATTTTTCTGTACATGCTCCTTATAACTGCAGAACAGAGAGTCATTATGTATTTAAGTTTTCTTCAGGGTCAAAGTAATCCATACATCCATGGGTAGATTGAAACAGAAACTGCTAATACCTAATTTGGCATTCAATGATGGCAATTTACTACTGGAGCCGGTGTCTTAATTTTGTCTGAGGGGGGCCCAACAATGTCAGACTTAAAAAAAAAAACCCTGCCCTATAGCATCAACAGATGTGGGACACTGCTAGCCAAAATCTAGCCAAATCCGGGGCCCCTGCACATATGGCTGCAGCCAAGGTCAGGTGGCACAGGGAGACACACTGAGAAACACCCACCTTTTCTTCATGCATGGCACAACATGTAAATAGGTGACAACGATACTTTCACTGCCCTTAGCCTTTACTGAGAGTATCTGTGTGGTACAGCAAACCAGGGTGGTTCACAGTTACGTTTTCTCCCTGATGACAAGTGTTTTTTACCACACAGGTTGCCTCACAGCAACTGCTGAGGAGAACAAAAACACTTACCGTGTGTGAATATTGTAGATACTGTAGGAGGCCATGTAGGAGTGGCGGTACACCTGCAGCAAAATAAAGACAGAGAGAGAGAGATAAAAGATGACTGTCTGAAACATTAGCGAGAGAAGAGGCAGTGCCTCAGATAATGACATCATGACAAAAAATGAAAAGGAAGAAGGCGTCAAACAAAACAGACTGCTGGCTGTTCTCAGTGATAGAATCTGTAGACAATGCAATTTGCATGGGTGACAGCTGTGGGACGAGACATTTTAATTCCATCTGAGAAACCCATCATCACCGATGCCTCTGTGCTGAAAGCCTGGGAGAGACGGAGACACAGAGAGAGAGGCATTCAAAGTGACAGAGGGGAGCATGTAAAGCTGTCTGAAACCCCCACTGGAGAAGCTGTGGCTGACATGATAATAGACCTCTGACCATGGCTGGTGATCGGGCACAGAAAGAGGCCGTATTCTTGCATTTCATCATGTACACTCATGCATTCAGCTCTGACACAAAGTAGCGGAATCTATTACAATCATCAAAGCAACAAACTGTGTCATGAAGGGTCGTTTTCTGTTTCTATTTGACCTTGATTGAAATTAAACTTAGGTGAACTTGGGCTTGAGGTAACTGCATATGAAGGGAAAAATGTCCCTCCTACCATCATTTTGCTGTACACGCACTGATGAAGGATAGATAGACAGATAGACACAAACATATAAAACCAACAGATGAACATGTAAACAAACAAACCTAAAAAGAAAAATAATACAAAAAAACGTTTTTTGTTTGGGAGTTAGTCCATCCATTCTCACTGTTTCATCAACTAAATCATTTTCCATAGTCTTCGTCGCTGTTTTGGGTCCTGAATAATGTTCCCTTTCTCCCACTTTTCTTCCAGATGTGCTTCTTGCAATCTCAAACGATGTGTCAGTTTTTCCATTATGTAGATTTCCTCTACTATCTCTCCCCATTGTTCCTGGGTCGACGGATCCACTTTACCCCATTTCCTTCTGATTACTTTTTTACTAGCTAGTAACAATATTTGACCAGATACATATCCCTTATTCATACATTTTCTTCAGTAAAATGAAAATTACAAAGATGGGATATCATATCTTAGTATCTTTTTCAAACTTTTGTTTAACATTTCCAAAATATATGAGTGATCTGCATCTAGTACTCCACACTTTCTCCAGCATGGTAGATTTCTGCCTAAATATTTACTCTTGACCTTGGGTGTGCAAAAAAAAACTGGATACAATTTTTCCCAGAAAATTCCCAGCATATCTGTGAACTGGTGAATGTATTATGTATCTTCCACATGTTTCTTCATCATACATTTTTATGTTGAACTCTGATTCCCATTTTTCTTTTATATATTTAGTTGAATGCTTATTTGTCATCCATTTTTGAAATAGTGCAGATTCTAATTTTTGTTCCTTTGTACGAGCTGATCATAATTTGGATCACACCATTCACCCCCACTGTGGGGTCTGTTTTGATTTCCTTATTATAGTACTCCCTCAGTTGTAGGTATGGAATTCACGCTTTTTTCAAAAAGTCTGTTTATTGGTATTTTAGTTAACAAACAAACAGTAAGCACTGTATACAAATTATACTAAATATTACAAAAACAGTACAGAATTTACATACAGACACACAAAAAACAATATTACATGTACAGTACATATACAGTATAAATATTAAGCAAGGTACAAAGCTGCTTTATATGGTGATTATTTACATCTCACATTAGGTATTTATTGTAGCAAAGAGTTAAAAGATATTTATTGCCTAGCCTCTACATAATAAATGAAAGTCTTATGGAATTTCTCAACAAAACCTTGTGAAGGGAATCTGAGTTTTTCCAATTTAAGGTGTTGCATAACATCTTTGATCAACACAGCGTAAGTGGGAGGTTGGGCCTGTTTCCAGTTCAATAGAATTAATCTGCGTGCTAAAAGGGTCATGAACGTCGCCACAGTGGAAGTGAGTCCACTAAGAGGACTGTCCTCTCCCAGTACCCCATATACAGCCAACACTGGCTCAGGTTCTACCATGTGTCCCAGGATATCAGACAAAGGTTTAAATGTAGAGTTCCAAAAATTGGATAATTTTGGGCACAGCCAGAACATGTGCCCCAACGAGGCAGGAAATACCCCACAGCGGTCACACTAAGGATCTGTATTAGGATGCATTTTAGAATGCTTGACCTTTGAAAGATGAAGACGATGTAACAACCTGAACTGGATAAGACCATGACTGGTACATATAGATGCTGAGTGCACACCCTCCTGTGCGCCCATCCATTGCTCCTCAGTTAAGCCAATACCCAAGTCCTCCTCCCAAGAGGATTTCTGAAAATCTAGGGATATATCTAATTGATTAGACCTATAGTTATATATATATATATTACCCCCCTAGACAAAGGATCAACAGAAAACAAAGATTCCATTTAAATGCTATTAGGTGCACTAGAAAAATAAGTTGTATTGGATCTAATATAGTTGTGAATTTGTAGAAATTGAAAGAAATGGGTTTGAGGCAGAATGAATTTAGTGAGCAGTAATTCAAAAGAGGGAAACGTACCATTAATATAAAGATCTTTCATTTTTATAATTCCATTACGAGTCCATAATTGAAAGGAGCTACCTAAAAGAGAGGGATGGAAATGGTGGTTTGCACACAGAGGAGCATAGAGAGAATTCCCATGCCATCCAAAATGCTGTCTTATTTTAGTCCAGATTTTAAGGGACTGTTTTACAACAGGATTAGCGTTAGCAAATTCCGACGGTATAGGAAGGGAACAGTGCACCAGGGGAGGTAGGATGACATGAGGCCTGCTCAATCTGCAACCAGGCAGGTTGATCATTTGATTCAAAGGCCTGACCCCAGAAAGAGAGAGCTCGCATATTACAGGCCCAGTAATAATACTGAAAATTAGGCAGTCCCATGACTTTGTAAAAAGTCCTTTCTAATTCTAGGGGTTTTCACATTTTATTTATTACAAATAAAATAGGTTAAATCTCAATCAAGTTGTTTAAAAAATGACTTATTAATAACAATGGGGATGCACTGAAAAAGAAATAAAAGTTTGGGGAGAATATTCTTTTTGACAGCATTAAGTCTCCCTGGCAGGGATAAAGGGAGATGGGACTACAGGCCAAGATCATTCATGGTATGTTCAAATAGAGGTTTGAAGTTCTGAAGAGGTCTGAACTTAAACAAGTCAAGGATAGACCAAGTCAAGACCATGCCCAGGTATCTGAAGGACTTGAACAGAAATCGACAGTACCAGTACTATTGAAAGTACCAAACCCAGAGGTAAATTTCACCATGTTCCTTTCAATAGACATCACTGAGATTTATGGATGCCTGCAATTAAAAGCACCATGGTGGAGATAAAAACTACAAAGAAGGGACCATTGTTGCAGTTAAACTTGGAGCCCACAGCGTTCACAAGACTTTGTAATCATGTTGTGATGTGGTGGTATTTGCCATAATGTTGGTCGCATTTTCTAATAAAAAAACAGATGGCCCTCACTGTGTGGGATAAACCTGAACCCATATCGATATGGATGAGAGGCATACACGTCAGTAGCAGCTCATTATATTTATGATTTTGTTTTTATTTCCTCAGCAAGAGGGATTGTTCACCAGGTATCTATATCCAGATGTTGCCAAAGTTGAGCAGATGTCACATGTGGATGCATTCTATTATTTTTAGCGATGTAAACACCTTATTTCACCACTGTGTGTGAAACAAGTGGTCAGTGGATGGAAACTGGCCCCATTTACTGTAAATGCATTCACAGGTAAATGATGAATTAGCCAGAGTCACTAACTCCAAGTCCCGCTGCCCCAGGCACACAGGACTGGGGTGAGGGCAGTCGACGGCAACAGAATTAACAAGCTCATCAGGAAGGCTGGCTCTGTCCTGGGGGTGGAGCTTGATTCTTTGGTGGTGGTGGTGTCAGAGAGGAGGATGCTGTGCAAACTACAGAGCATCATGGACAATGACTCTCACCCTCTCCACGATGTGCTGGTCATGCACAGGCGGACCTTCAGCAGCAGACTGTTACCACCATGATGCATCACAGAATGCCACAGGAAATCCTTTCTTCCTGTGGCAATCAAACTTCACAACTCATCTACCTCATGCCGAGAGATGGACAGCAGACACACGGGGTGCTGAGGTGGCTCCAGCCTCCACTTCAGCTCTGTTCTGCTCTGTTCATTGAAACATTCTCTTTCTTTTTGGATTACTGTCACTTTGTGGATTACAATCATAATCCATTATGGACATAATAGGACATAATGTGCAATATCATAATCATTGAACATTTGGAATTAAACCATATACACTTAACTGTACTTGAGATTTGATAATGCACATACATAGCTATATGCCACTTCTCATAATACTGTATCTATATGCAACTCACCAAGAAGAAACTTGAGATATGAGCAATTTATGATCCTTACTGTTAACCTTCTTTTGGCATTTTTGGCATTGTGTATATTTTGTTTTTTGTGGATTTTGGTTATCTGTTTATTGATATTTTTATACTTGCACTCTATCCTACTTTGTACTGCAACTGCTGCACAAGAATTTCCTTTGGAATAAACAAAGTTCTATCTTATCTTACCTTATCTAATAGTTGGAAACGGGCTGGTGCATTGCTTCTTTAGCAATGTAGAAATTACTTAAAGCAGCTATAATCAAAATTTTTCTGATAACAATGGATCAAATGTGTAATGTGAAAGGTGTCGCTCATAGTAAAGAACTTTAGAACTATTACTCGATTCTGCAGTTCCCCTCGGCTCTACAGAGATTTTTAGCATCTTTCAGCTCATTGTTTTGGTTTTCTGGCTCACAACTTTCTATGTTCGATTAGTATTACCGCTCTCATAGCATTGCTTTCAGCTACAGCAGGCAGCTTTTTTCAGTGGAAAAGCTCTGAAACCCCCACTGTACTGCACAGCAGACAGACACAGTTAGCAAGTAGCTGGTGAATATCGTGAAGTATTTGGAAGCTAAAGAGCCAAATATGTTTCTCAGGAGTTGGTGGAGACCAAAACAAAGCTAAAAGGAGAGTGAATTTCTGACTTACATTTGCCAGAAGAAAACCAAGAATTCACATTTTGCTTGTTATCTGCCGGATGTGTAAACAGACAACTGTTTGCGAACAAATGATCAGAATTTGTCAGTATTGTGTTCACAGCTTGTTTCTGTTGCCACCAAGCGGGCAAACAATCAGTTACTGCAGGTGTGTTATTGAAGTAAGTACAGTATGCTGCACCATCCTTAAATGTGAAATATTACGTACGATACTAGGTTTATGTCCCAGTGTAAAGGGTATCTAATAGGAATGAGTGGGTACACCATTATCTGTATCTGTATGTTCAACCAACTAAATTATCAGTATTCGTATCTGTACTCAGAATGGGCAGGGCATAAACCTGGACATGGGTGGTGCTTAAACCGGATGTGGGGAGGGCTACCTGCAAGTTGTTAATTTAAGCATGAAACTGATATGGGTTGACCAGAGGTTGCTTTATTTATTAGAAAACTATTTACAGAACAGCCACAGAATTGAACTTCAGAGCAATGTTTTTGATCACAAGAATAAGAGAACTATTTACAGAACAAATTTGTCTCTGCCTCCTTTAGTGATAATGGTACATGTAAAAAATATAGTTTATTTGCAGCATTGGAGGCGAGGCTTAGTGAATTGGAAACGCGGTTCTGCTCTATGGGAACTCAATCAAAAGCTGCTGTAGTTAGTCAGCCCCCAGTAGCTTGTGCGGACCAACCAGAGGTAGCTCCTGTTAGCCGTCCAGGGAGGCTGGCTGACTGTCCGAAGGAGGCATAGCCCTAAGCAGAAGCCCACGGTTCACCACCAACCTGTTCATGTTTCCAACAAGTTCTCCCCACTCAGTGACACACCCACTGAGAAACCAACTCTGAAATGTGAAGTTAGCGACACCAGCGACCATAGTCAAATGTATTCCTGGGGCCAGAGCGGGCGACGTTGAATCCTCTTCAAAACTCCTGGCTAAGAATAAACGTAAATACAGTAAGATTGTTATTCACGTCGGCGGTAACGACTCCCGATTAATCTAATCGGAGGTCACTAAAGTTAATGTTGAGTCGGTGTATACATATGCAAAGACAGTGTCAGACTCTGTAGTTTTCTCTGGGCCCCTGCCAAACCTGACCAGTGATGCCATGTTTAGCCGCATGTCTTCATTCCGCCGCTGGCTGTCAAGGTGGTGTCCAGCAAACGATGTGGGCTTTGTAAATAATTGGTGGACTTTTTGGGGAAGACCTGGTCTGATTAGGCAAGACGGCATTCATCCCACTTTGGATGGAGCAGCTCTCATATCCAGAAATCTGACTGATTTTATTAGTGGACCTAAACCATGACAACTCAGAGTTGAGACCAGGAGGCAGAGTTGCAGTCTTACACACTTCTCTGTTCTTCCAGAGCAGTTACCCTCCTTAGTGGCGGTGTCTGCCCCCCGACCACTTAAATTAATAAAACCAAAAATTAACAGAAGAGGAGTTATACATAAAAACCTAAACAAAAACACTGAAATAGCACAGCAAAATAGGAGAATTAAATATGGACTCTTAAACATCAGATCTCTGTCATCTAAAGACAGTATATATTATTATACAGTATAATATTATAAAGAGTACGGTCTAGACCTGCTCTATAGGAAAAGTGCAATGAGATAAGTTCTGTTATGAATTGGCACTATATAAATAAATAAATAAATAAATAATAAAGCTGTACTAGGGAACGATTTAATATCAGAGTATCATATTATTTTGTCTTACTGAAACCTGGCTGGGTCATGAAGAATATGTTAGCCTAAATGAATCCACTCCGCCCAGTCATATTAATACTCACATTCCTTGAGGCACTGGCCAAGGAGGTGGAACCATCTTCGACTCAAGCCTATTAATCAACCCTAAACCTAAACTAAATTATACTCATTTGAAAGTCTTCTTAGTCTTTCACACCCGACCTGGAAAACACGACAGACAATTCTATTTGTTGTAGTGTACCGCACTCCTGGTCCTTATTCTGAATTTTTGAATATCTGAATTCTCAGAGTTTTTATCAGGTTTAGTGCTTAAAACAGATAAAGTAATTATTGTAGATGATTTCAATATTCATGTGGACGTTAAAAATGCCTCCCAAGGCAAAATTATTAGATTATTATTAACAGGATTTATCCTTTAACTCCCACATGAAACAAACTTCAAGGACTGCCTTCTTTCACCTATGCAACATTGCAAAAATCAGGCACATCCTGTCTCAAAATGATGCCGAAAAACTAGTGCATGCATTTGTTACTTCTCGGTTGGACTATTGCAATTCCTTATCATCAGGCTGCCCGAATAAGTCACTTAAGAGTCTCCAGTTGATCCAGAATACTGTGGCACGTGTACTGACAAGAACTAGGAAAAGAGATTATATTTCTCTAATATTAGCTTCTCTGCACTGGCTCCCTGTAAAATCCAGAATAGAATTTAATATCCTTCTCCTCACCTACAAAGTGCTTAATGGTCAGGCACAATCGTATCTTGAAGAGCTCATAATACCGTATTACCCGACTAGAACACTGCGCTCCCAGAATGCAGGGTTACTTGTGGTTCCTAGAGTCTCCAAAAGTAGAATGGGAGCCAGAGCCTTCAGTTATCAAGCTCCTCTCCTGTGGAATCAGATCCCAATTTGGGTTTGGGAGGCAGACACCATCTCCACATTTGAGAGTAGGCTTAAGACTTTCCTCTTTGATAAAGCTTATAATTAGGGCTGAGGCTGACCATCCCTTGGTTATGCTGCTATAGGCATAGACTGCCAGGAGACTTCCCATGATGCACCTCTTTGCTCTCTCCTTCTCTCGCTCTCCATCTGTATGCATTTTTATCCCATTACTGCATGTTACTAACTCAACATCTCCTCTCTCCTGTAATTGTGTGCTTTCTCGTCTCTCTCCTCTCTCCTTCTGTCGCTTTCAGCAGGTATTTCTGCCTCCGGAGCTGCAGAGACTGGATCTGTGGTTGTGGGCCACCTGCTGCGCCCGATGTTCCTGCTTGACAACTGCTACTACAGTTGTTGTTATTGGCTCTGTTACTAATACTGTCATTATTTTTCCTATAGCTGTCATTCCTGTTATTATTATTATTAATTTATTAATATTACCACTACAATTACATTACTATTTAAAAAAATTCTAGGTGGTATTCGCATTGTGCTCCCCGACCCCCCAAAACCTCTCCTCTCTCTAGCTCTAAACCTCTCTCTCTTTCTCTCTTAACACAGCAGCGGCGGATGGCCGCCCACCATTGAGTCTGGTTCTGTCCTGGTTCTCTGCCTCTTAAAGGAAGTTTTTCCTTGCCACTGTCGCCAAATGCTTGTTCATGGTGGGATTTGTTGGCTCTCTGAAAATAATATTATAAAGAGTACGGTCTAGACCTGCTCTATAGGAAAAGTGCAATGAGATAACTTCTGTTATGAATTGGCGCTATATGAATTGAATTGAATTGAACTGAAGAGGTTTATGGCACTTTAATTATAAATTATAAAAAGACCACAATAAGGCTTTGGATTCCAGCCTGAACACCCATGAACGTTCCATAACAATAAGCTGAAACATCAGTAATACAGCCTCTTGTTAATAGTGAAGGTAAATTACTGTTTAGAAGAGGATTCACCAAGCTCTAAGTGACTCATATCGACTTTATGCAGAGTGTAACTTCTCAGCGCATACTGAATGTACTGCAGTTGACACAGGGGTTGAGTATTGAGTGTGCTCAATATAAATTTGCAGCCATTATTACAAATATATCTGTGTTGTGGAGAACTGTGCCTGGGAGTAAATACTGATTCCGCAGAGTGCTCAGACATATTTCTCAAACTCTGACATACTGAAACTTCACCCTACACAGGTCCCAAATGAGCCCTAAAATGAACTTTTCAGCAGTACTCCATTAAATGAGGTGTAGAGCTCACATGGGTACAGTGACCTTTGTTGTCGGCTCGATGATTAAACAAAAAAGGTTGTGACATTTCAACACTCAAATACAACAACAGTTATGAAGATGAATACCATGTCCAAAAACCAAAAGCATGGGTGCCAATTAAAAAAAAAGTTATTAATATTACAACGTTGATCTTTTAAAGCACATAGGTTATTGACCACCTCTGACATATGACAACCAGACTTTGGGTTTGATAGCATTTTATTGAATCCAAATCCTTTTGAATCCCTTTTATTCGGTATAGCTTTCAACATTTGCATTGAACTAAAATGAAAAATAGCACAATCTTTTTATTTTTGCTGTTATTTTGGTCTCCACCTGTTGCTTTAAAATGTGCTGTATAAATAATTTAACTTGACATCACTTTTCAGTTCATCCTATCTCTCTATTTTAAGGTGACTTCCACCGATTCACACCATCATTGTAGTGCTTAAATCATGGTCAAGTCCAGTCTCAAAACATTGTTTCTATATCCTTGAATTGTTTCAGTTTTGTAGAATTTTGACTCAGACTTGCTATCTGGGGTCCTTGGTTTTGAGTAGTTAATTTGACACTTTATCAGTTTTATTTGTCATGAACAATAACAAAAAGACGGTGAGAGCCAAACGCCTGACATCAACTCCGGGCTAGCTACTAGCTTCTGTAATTCAGTGCTCAATCTCTAACTTAGTCTTTCATTAAGGGTCTTTCCGCAAAAGTTAAACATGTCACTGGGATTTACTATCCATATTCTATGATTAATGAGTATCTTCTACTGCACTTGCTATTAGACTTTGAACTGTTGATGATTTTAACAAAGTTAAACAATGATTAATGTGTTAGCTTTAAAAAAAACTACTGCTCTGATGTTCATCATACATTATTGTAACTGTTTCTCCTTTTCTTATCCTCATCTTTGCCTCTCTCTCTTCTTTGGGATTGTTTTAAAAAGGTGAGTTAAGAAGCTATACATATTTGTTACAGCCACAGGGAGATTGACAAGTCAGTTTCCAAAACCGTGTCCACTTAACTGGCCTCAGTCTGTCAAGTTGGTGACATTTCTCGGTCTTGTGGGAAATAGTAAAAGTTCTGTAAAAGATGGCGAAACAAAATCCACAGTTGTTCCCAATTTTTGTCTGATGAAACATGAGTTTGCCAAAATTGCAATTTCTTACATCTTACAGCACTTTGAGCTGCACTAACCTGTATGAAAGGTGCTATACAAATAAAGTTTTATTGATTGATTGATTTTGCTAGGAAGGGATTGCTTCCCTGTCAGTAATGACAGGATGAATGATGAAAAAACTCTTTCAACATACATACTGCATGTGACTACTGTATTAAGATTAAGAAGTTTAAGTAATAATTCTGCAATCAATTACCATCCCTGGCTCTACCCCGTCTGTGTGTAATTTCTGTTATTAGAAATGTCTCATTAGAAAAATGTCTCAGGGAACAGAACCCAAAGCTCTGACTGTGGCATTCAGGCCTCCCCAGACTTTAAACAAAGTCACCTGTGACATCACCGTAAATGTGCTCCAAACACTGGATGAGGAATGGGACAGCACCACTGTTACCTAGACAAAGACATTTCTGTAGGCAGTGAAGTGTGAAGCTGATATTTCAGACTATATGCAGTTTAACAAAGTGGAGTGTTTGTTGTTTACTCCATGTTAATAAATAGAACATGTCACCATCATGTCATCACATACAAGGCTGCAAAGTTGTGGACTTTCAAAAAGTATGCAGAAGAGGCTCAAAAAGTCAACCAGTCACACTTACTGATTTCACAGTGGGACAGTCCCATGGAGGCTGCCAATTTGTCCCAGTGGCCAACCATGGTATTGCAAAGAATATCCGCATAGATCACAATTATAAAAGTAATGTCTGTAAAACAGTCTGATAGGACACCTCAACCTGCAAACACGGTCAGTTATTGCTCTTTGTACTACACATTTTATATCCATGAGCCGAGCAGGAACACATGGGCGGGGCCAAAGGGAGAAACACTAATGTGCATGCGCAGGGACAACGAGGAAGGAAACCTGGAAGCTAGAAATCTTTTTCGGCTTATGCACTTTTATGAGCAATTTTCATTCAAGTGAATGGCTGCCATCTTTGAGTCCAATATCCAGTTCCTATAATACATCCATGGACAGCCCTGAGCCCCTGCGAACTTAACAGGGGTGCACGTCAAAGTCTGTGAACATGTAAGGGGGGACACTGGAACCACTGAGTAAAAGTCAGTGTGTGTGTTAATGGTAATGAAGGAACATGTCACCCAGTGCAACAACGGAGCTCTACGGCACAGAGGAAGACGATATATCAGGCTTTGGATACACACACAATACTTGTTAATATGATCAATGCATTGTTGGTTTTGCTCATTTCATATAATTTGTTTAAAATAAAAATACAAAATATCGCCAGCCTTTAACAGTTTAAATATGAGTTGTGGCAGCGCGCTGACCCACCTGGTGAGCATCTTTCCCTGCTTCCCCCCAGTGCACACTAGGATATATTCCAGCCCCCTTTGAGAATAGGCTAAAGCATAAAGACCATTAATGAAGATTTGTTAATCTCCAAATAATTTAAAGTTGTGTTAACAAGTTTAATTATATCTCATGACTGAATTGACTAATGTTGATAAAGAATGTTATGAGAGCTAAAAACAGTTCTCACTGTTTGTTCTTCATTAAATCAGAGTACGGCTGTGAAAACGCACAGTCGATCCGACTTTTCTAATGACACAAATGAGTAGTGAGATGTTTATGCTGTCTGTATAATTTATTAAGTTTCAGTACAGCCTGTGTGGACGCTGCTGACAGCAGTGAAAATAGCTGACAACGGTGTGCATCTATGACCAATTATTAGCAAGAGATACAAATGAAAGCAAAATGTGCTGAACGTTTAATCCCTCCAGAGCAACACAAGAGATGGACAAAAGCCTGCTGGCTGTAAAAACTGGCAGAGACGCAAAGACAGCAAGTGCACACTCATTGCAGTGATGCTGTAATTTAACTGGTAGAGCACTGTTTTAAAAAAAAAAAAAAAAGAAAAGACAATTCTGCTCTGCAGGTCTTGAGGCTCTACTTGAGTTTGCTTACATAGTGTTTGTCACATGTAATAATAAAAGGTGATGTCTTTATTGATAGTTGGTTTTTAAACTCTAGATTTACTCCTTCCCATCAGGGACAGAAGCAGGTTTGAGCTGGGGCAAGTTCTCGAACCAGGAAGACCTGCCCTGGCAAGCAAGTGAGAGATCACAGAAGAACACAAGCAGTGTCAGAGTTGAGTTTTTTTTTTTCCAATGCTTGCATAAAATAGACTTCAGTGCTATGGGAACATATGGTTATACATGTGAATTTTAATAACCTTGAATACACCAGCTTTTGACCTAATTTTCTTAATAGTGGCAATATCTGTGGTTCTTCATATCCATTTTCTATGAACTTAGACTGTCATACAGTATTACATGTGAGCTGAAATCAACTCTATTAAAAAAAAGTTAAATAAAAAAAATTAAAAACAAAACAAATGAGAGGGTCACGTTCAAGTGTCAAGCCTGGAAACAGGGAGAGGACCCAAATGCAGACAGCAGGCAGAGCAGGTTCAGTTCAAATTGTTTTCGATGAAAAGAACAAGGCCTACTCAGACAGTGGTCTCAACCAGGTAAGCAGTCAAACAAGTCCAACAAGGAACCGGCAAAAACCCAAAATCCATAAACTAGGTCCACAAGAAAAAAAATCCAAAACACAAAATGCTATGGTCAGGAAGCTTAACACAAGTTCTAGGACAATCTGATGCAGAACAAAGTAAGAACACAGACTAAATACACTCAGGTAAGGGAGACAACGAGACACAGATGGAACCAATAAGGGCAAGCAAACTAATCACAAGAAGGAAGAAAAACTACACAAGACACAAGAGGGAGAACTTTTACCAAAATAAAACAGGAAATAACAGAACACAAACCCAAAACTATGACAGGGAGGCCGCTTTCAAATAGGTCAGCATATAAATAGTAGAACTACATAGCTGTCAGAACACATCTAAAACTATGAAAGTTGCATGTAAGTATAATTGTACATTAAAGTGTAACATTGTTCATGTAAAGTCATTTTAGGGCCCTGAAAACAAGAATCATCAGTCAGAAATCAGCAAGTCAAATTGACACATGGCCATTTTTATTAGCCTCCCTGCATCATTGTTTACAGAACAGCACATAATAAAAGATTAAGTTGAATTCACAGGAAGCAGTGAGACAGAGAAATACAGCCCAAACTAATCAGGCAGCGAGGGCAGTTGGCAGTTCTCATCATGTTTGAATATCTTATTTTAGGTGTCTTAAACACCTGAACTTTACTTGCACCTAAAAATAACCATCGCTGACTATTTCTGACAAGCAGAGCATCATTTGTCAGATTGATGAATGTGTTTCAGTCAGAGACACGTCAAGGAATTGACCATTTATAGGAAATAGTTATATAGTTAGATTTGGTGGAAAGGAACTAATCCCTCTGAGTAAACTTACATCTAAAATCAACAATACAAAAAACCTTGTACATAAGGAGTATGTTGGTGTGGTGTAATGTCCACGCTGTACACCTGCACACATATCAATGGATGTTACAATCCATGCAGCTGGAATGAGCCAGTTATGGTGAAGCTTATATGAAACAGCTGATGCCAGTCAGCCAATGCAAACGCTACTTGAGTACTCTGCCTGAACTGATGCTTAGTTTTTTTCTAAATTCCAGGAATTCATTTATTTCTATTTATTTCAGTACTACATAAAAACATCTTTCAGTGTGCAGCCTCGTCTCCCAAATATTCTGTTCATATGAAACTTATTTTCAGTAGCAAATACAACTTGTAGGATACATAATGCATGATTTTTAGGTTTAGGTTTAGGCAACTCAGAGCACTTGGTTAAGGTTAGAGAGTCATCATGGCTTAGGTCAGATATTGAAAAAGCCATTGATGATTTGAAGCATGAGACAGGATGTATTGATTTTTTCAAATTTGAACCAAAACAACAGTCTTTCCCTTGCCTTAAATCAGCTATAACCAATATTTTAATACTAAAAATATATGAAATAGTGTGAAATCAATGTGACAATGTGAAAGGTTTCTCTGGTAGTGATGAGCCTGCAGAGGACTGTCAGCTGACTCTGCAGCTCCCCTCGGCTTTACGGAGCTTCACAGTGAGTTTCAGCTCGTTGTTTAGCTGTCCGGCACACAACGTTACTGTTCTGGTTCACTCTCACGGCTGCAGCAGGCAGATGTTTTCATGCTCTACAAATCTAATGTACCTACTGCTCAGCAGCAAACAGCAGACAGACTCAGTTAGAGACCAGCTGGAGAACATAGTGGAGCATTTAGCAGCTAAAGAGTCAGACATTTCCCTCTGTAGTTGGTGGAGACCAAAACCAGCTAAAATGAGGTGGACACAAACAAGACTCCAAATGAATGATGATGTTGCGCCAATATGTCAGTGTTGTGTTCACAACTTGATTCTGCTGCCCCCGAGTGGCCAAAAATACTTCATTGCCGGTTTAAGTAAATGCTTCAGTCAGAATCAGAATCAGAAATACATTAATGATCCTCGAGGGGAAACTCTTTTGTCACAGCAGCTCACTGTCAGGTCAGTGCACACAGGAATAGAAGTACTAAGCAAAAAATAATACACTATAATACATATCAGGAAATAAATTAAGTACCAAGTGGGTATAAGTATAAAATAAGTGTGAAGTACAAAGTCGGTTTACCGGTTGAGAGACGGTGATATTGCACAGCAGTAATAGAAGTATGAATAAATATCAATAAATAGGGAATTTTAAACTGAAAAGAGTGCACAGCAGTATTAAACAGAGAATACTGGACAATTATTTCAAGTATTGCAGTGATGTTAATGATCAATGTCCAGTTTAATGACTTAGGGTCATACAGACTGACACTTAGAGGGAGGAGTTAAAGACTTTGATGGCCACAGGCAGGAATGACTTCCTGTGGCGCTTTTTTAGTGGCCTCCACCTAACAACAAATGGGATGCAGGACATGAACCCAGGTCTCTGGTGTCAAAGTCCTGTGCTTGTACATACCAGCCACCTGACCTCCCTATGGCTTCTGGTATAATAATGTGACACTTCCTGGACTGGCAAAAGTGTTGCCACTGAATTGGTAACAGTATTGCCATCAGGGCCCCGAGGCTCTGGATCAACTTGCCTGAAGACATGAGGTTGTCTGAGTCAGTGTCTTTGTTTAAGCCTCTTCTCAAAACGCATTTCTATCGGAAAGCAGATCCTGATGTTACCTGAGCTGGCTGTTTATTTTATTGTTTTTATGTATTTAATCATTCACTGTGGTATTTTATTTCTCTCTCTGTGAAGCACTTTGTACTTTGTTTTGATGAGTGCTCTGTAAATATCGATGCATTTAGGCTATGGTGCTGCTAACTTTAGTGTTTTCTAAAGCCATTATTGCCTCCATTTGGAAATATTTATTAATTCTGAAGAATTTCTTAATTTATGACAACTCACAAGAATGCAAATGAAATTAATTTCATAATCAGTAAAACACAACTGCAAGTACAGTATGCACTGGTCCTCATTTCATGTTTATTACTGTACAACACAACTAGCCTGCTTTTAAATTACCCGTCTCTACTACACCTTATTCTGTATTCTAGTTTGATTGGAAATCAACATGTTGTCTTTGCTATCATTGTTTCACTTCATTAAAGCATTGTGTTTGTGCACATGCTGTAATGTGCACAAGATCAGATAAGTGTTTAACATATAAATGTGAATCCTTTTGTCACTCAGGTGCCAAAACCTATTCACACTGCACAGTAAGGTGGCGTTAGCGTCTGAGGCCATGTCCCCTCATTTGTTTTATTTAATAAGCATACTAAAGTAGTTTTTCATTATATACATTTTTTGCCATGTTTGCTTTTTAAAATGTTTTTCTTTTTTCAGACCTGAAGCAGGATTTTTATGTGGGTTTGTTGGAATCCAAGGCTTTGATCTATGAATTGTACCATGAAGTCTGTGCTTGCAGTTAATCAAAACCTGTAATGAATGATGAAAAGAATAAGAAAGGGACCTAGATTTGCTCTAAAATCAGTGAACGAGTCTCCTGCTAATCACATCATTTGATCCCGTGCAGGCTTTGAACTGAGTCTTTGTACTCAGGGTTCATAAGGTACACTGTTTATAGCTGGTTATATTGATCTGCTCTGACGTGGGTGAAGGAGTCTGTTACAAGGTGTTGGAGAAAGCTCTTAGCTTCACCTTTCTATAGGATTACATACCGTTATCTGACTACATCTGTAACTGGGAGTGATTAAGCTTGATAAAACCTCATAATCTCTGGGATACTTGTTTGTCACTGTTGACAACAGCCTTGTTTTTTTAGCCTTGTAGACATCTTGTAATGCTCCTGTCAATCCAAGTCCCATGCATTTTAGTCTTTATATGTCATCTGACATCTTTGTGGATTAGCGGCATTCAGTCATACGTAAATGCATCTGAATCTGGTGGGGACGTTTGTTACATGATCTCTCTCTCTTAATAAGCATATTTTCTGTTCCTTTTCCACTGACGCTAAAAAACTGTTAAAAAGAAAAGGAAATAGCTTATTAGCTTTAAACTGTAAAGGCACAGAAGTGTGTGGGTGTAAAGTTGACTGATGACTCGCTGATTCTGAGTGACAGCCTCCATTGTTTGCATGTCAAGGCATAAATGGATTGAATGCTTGCATTTGTTCTGTATTTTGCTAAACAGGTACGAGATTTGTGCTTGTTTTTGGCTGTCAATACAAAAGTTGAAAATACATTTTCCTACAGCTTTGTCTTGACAATGTTCTGAATAATGCAGATAGAGTTGTCTTAAAATAATTAATTCCATATATGAGATGAGTTCATATTCCAGTGTCCTACCTCCAGCCTGAATTGCAGATGAAAGAACAAATTAGCTGTTGCCGAACACAAATTGAAAAGAAGAGACAGAAACGGTCTCTGCTGCCTCACTTGAGTCCACTTGGTATTTTTTGAATTAGAACCAAATATCCCGCTGATGTATAATTCTATGGTGGAAAAACAGCACCTGCTTCCTGAAACAACGTATTTGTATTCTGTTTGTCTGTAAATAAATTTAAAATGAATCTGTGTGAATGGTGGCTGCTGCAGTGAATGTTGATACCTACTATTACATATCAACATTTCTCCAATCATCAACAAAATACAAACAGTATGCCATTGTGATTTTGTTGTTAAAGTACAACACCTGCGTTCCTCAGGCTGTGATCAGACAGGATGCGTTTCTGCAGTGAGAGGCGTCATTTTCCAGTGCCTGGAGCGCCTCGCGTTTTTGCAGGAGTGCGAGTTGAAAAGCGCCCAACGTCATTTGTGTTTTTTCCCATTGTCCAATCGGATTACATTTGTGAGTTTACTTCACAGCAAAAAGCCTCCCTGTGTCTCTAAAAGCCTCTGGATGCTGCCATATTTAATGTACTTTGACCATAAATACATGCAGAATATTATGAGACATATAAACAAAGGGAGTACGGAGAGCAGCAAAAGTAAAGTCAACACAGCAGACAAAATTCAAAATCACATACATTGAGCTATGTAGGCTTGGACACTCACAGACAAAATATACAGTGAGATCAGAGATTATTCATACAGAGGCATCTATCTCTTTAAATTAAGATGTCGACCATATTATCTGCCCAGAGACTTCACCAGTGTTTTTGATTCTGCTGTTTACATTTCCCCAGATGCAAATTCAAAAAATGCACATAACATCCCTGGTAGTGTACTAAGAACATGTGCCAACCAGCTAGTTGATGTTATTACTGACATTTTTAACATATCACTGTCACAGGAGATTGTTCCCACCTGCTTCAAGACAGCCACCATTGTCCCTGTACCTAAAAAGACTGTAGTGTCTAGTCTCAAGGACTACCGCTCTGTGGCTCTCACCCCCATTCTGATGAAGTGCTTTGAGAAACTGGTTCTCCAGCACATAAAGAACAACATCCCAGCCAGCCTGGACCCTCACCAGTTTGCTTTCAGAACCAACAGATCCACAGAGGACGCCATCCCCACTGCCCTCCACCAGTCTTCACACACCTTGAGAACAACACCGCCTACATCAGAATGCTGTTTGTTGATTTCAGCTCACCATTCAACACAATCTCCCCCCACACAAAACTGATTGGCAAACTTAGCACTCTGGGCTTGAGTACCACACTCTGTAATTGGATGTTGGACTTCCTCACAAACAGACCCCTGACAGTTCAGATTGGCGGTCACACCTCCTCCACTCTAGTGCTCAACACTGGAGCCCCCCAGGGCTGTGTGCTCAGCCCCCTCCTGTTCACGCTGTACACCCACGATTGCAGCCCCCGACATGGAGACAACTCTGTTGTGAAGTTTGCGGATGGCACCACCATCATCGGTTGGATTACAAACAACGATAAGACTTCATGTCGGGAGGAAATCAACAATCTTGCAGAGTGGTGCACAGAGAACAACCTACTGCTCAGCGTCAGCAAAACCAAGGAGCTGATCGTTGATTTTAGGAAAAAGTAGGCAAAGACACACACCCCTGTCTACATCAGTGGAGCTGAGGTAGAGCAGGTGAACAGTTTTAGGTTCTTGGGAATCAGCATCACAGAGAACCTGACATGGTCCTCTCTCATCTCCACCCTGGACAAGAAAGCTCAGAAACGGCTGTTTTTCTTAAGGAAACGTCAGAAGTTCTTATTGACTTTTAGAGAGGAGCAACAGAAAGAATCCTGACTGCAAACATCACAAACTGGCATGGGATGTACACAGCCCAGGACCAGAGGGCTCTGTAGGGCTCTATTTTTAATTTTATTTCTATTCTAATTTCAAATATTTACATTGTGCAGACTCGTGGTGTAGAATGACAAATAAATGTACCTTGAACATTAATATCTCGACTTGTATTAGGCCACTGCAGACAATGTTGCAAGTCAGTAAGCAGGGCAGCCTTATTTGAATATGGGATTTAGACGATTTAGCATCAGTGTGATGGAGTACCATGAATTGTCTGGTATTTAAAACAGATATTTCTATAGTTAGTTATATATATATATACCCCTAGATCTATGACACTTGACTGTTGAAAAATATAAGACATAGTGTGTGTGACTTCACGCACAAGTTAGTGAAAGTCATTTTTTTAGCTTTGAGTTGGCCTATCACTTGCTGCTACCTTGGCAGTGGCATGGAAACAGAAAATCCCAACTTGGGCAAAAAGTTAGAACCTGAGTTTAGATGAGATGGAATGATCAAGAGGCTACCAACTCAGCTGGATGTGATAATGTGAGGCACCTGTCGATCAAGCAAACTTGCCCCCACTTTTAAATATCTTAAAGTCTTAAAGACTGGTTATGATAACTTTGTACTCACCAAAGTAATTGCTTTCTCTAACTGCAGTGAAATCGTTAAACATGGCAATCAGATACTTTGTGACAGAACTTTAGTCGGATAGGAAGGAAAAGGAAAGCCTTTGTGGTTGACGTGGCAATACCAAGTGATGGCAACATCAGGAGAAAGGAACATGAGAAACTAGAGAAATACCAAGGGCTCAGAGAAGAGCTGGAGCACTCGGGGCAGTGACCCCCAAACTGGAGGAGTGGCTACAGCAGATCCCTGGAAGAACACCAGACATCTCGGTCCAGAAAAGTGCAGTACTAGGAACAGCAAAGATACTGCACAGAACCCTCTAGCTCCCAGGCCTCTGGTAGAGGACCCGAGCTCAAAGGATGAGACCACCCGCGGGGGTGAAGGACAAAGTTTTTTATATTTATATATACATAATTATTTCATTCCACAGAAAAACTGAGTGTGCACAACTACGGTAAGTGGTTAAACCAGGATGACGGTCAGTAAACTGTGAGGGATGTTTGCAACAGAAAGTTTGGGTACTAATTTTATAGTTCACCTTTGTTTTCTCTTCCAAATAAACTGGGCTGACCAGGTTTGTTTATGGCATGTCTGATGATCTGAATGCTCATGTTTTTTTGCCCCTTTGGGCCTATTTCTAGTGATGTCTGCGCATTCTGAGATCTCAGCAGTTATTTTATCGAGTACAGCGTTATCATAACCGTTGGAACCATTGACCAGAGCTACAAAAATAAAACCCAAGTTGTTTTCTTTTACAAGTTTTTTTCTTGTTAAAAAGCAAGTCTTGTCAAAACTGGGCAAGTAGCGTCTGAGATATCCGGTTTAATTAGAGTTAAAGAGCAATTTTTTTCGTTTTTTCCAGTCCATGAAGTTTTTTTCTTTGTTCAAGTTTTGACCAAATCAAAGCAGAGGGTGAAGCAGTTTCAGCCTTTTGAAGTTTGAAATTTTGATCTTCACTCTGGTATGAAGATGAACTATTTCTTAGTTATCTTAAAACCATACTAATGGTGTGTTTTTGTGCAAAGTCTCAAAATGGGCCTGCTATAATGGGAAGCAGTGTCACAAACAGGAAGCTGCAAAAGTTCAAAGCCCAAAGCTTCATACCTGTAAGTGTACCTAGAGGCAACATTGCCATGACAACCAGATGGTTTCAGGGTGTCAGCAGCACATATCCTATAGTCCTTATTATTCTATAGTATATTCCATGTTTTCTACTGTAAAGATCCAGAGAGCTACTCCCACTAGGCTATTAATTTTCTTTTTGCTTATAAGTGAGCTGGTGCCAAGCAGGGGCGACTCAGTTACACTTCTTCTGTGGGGAAACTCCCAAGATACTCTTTAAGTGTCTGTGCTGTTTTTCTCTTTTCTTTGTGTTACTCGCATGATGTAGTTTCATGTCATACAATTGTATCTTTTGGGAGACGACAGTATTCTTCATCATCACCTAAACATCTGTCTTCTATCAGACCTGCATGCCTTTGAAATGTGAGAAGAAATTGTTTTAACAATGCACAGTGATGTGCTTTGTTTTTCTGTGTCTATATTTCTGTTTTATGGTAGACAAAAACAGATGATGTAACATCACAAGATGCAGCCACAAAAGAGGCGATAATCTGCTTTGTGTCTCTGTCTCCTCCTGACTGATGTCTGCTGTTCCTGCTACCTGAGGCCTGAGAGCCTGATGGAGCGTCCTGCCTCCCAGGTGATTTTCTGTTTCCACTGCTCCATCAGCTGAGCCTGCCAAAGAGGGTGTGCCTCTTTATTTTGCACAGGAACAATGACTATAGCTGTTCCAATCCTCTGTTTCTGCCCAGCGATGGTCAAGCGTTTTCCACACTGTATTGTAATGTCACACATATACTGTGGATTTGGCAGAGCACCAAAACAATTAAGCTATATGGGCAAGTAAAACATTGTTTTTATATATCTTTGCTCAAGATGGCAGTTGAAGCACAAGGCAATGACTTTATTGCTGCTGACAACAAACAATTTTGTGGTGACAAATCCAGAACATTATGCGCTGTTTTGCATAATTTGTTAGAAATATAACAAAACATAATGTAATATCTGAACCAAAACAAACAATTACATGTAAGAATCAGGAAAAAAAACAAGAATCAAACTCTGTCACACTGTAACATCTCCACCAAGGCGCTGAAATTGGGCACAAAGTGTTAATGAATGTTTTATTTCATTCAATGCACCGGAGATGAACCTATTAGAAAAGTAATTTATTTTTGCTAAAAGAACTGCTGTTATGACTCTTCATCACACAGGTGTCAAGCTCAAGGCTGTTGCTTTGTTTCACACAGTGCTGCCAGGTGGACAACAAAGATAGTTAAATGCATACAGGACGAATGGGTAACAGTGTATTTCACTGTACAGTGAAACTGGTATACAGTAGAAGCCAGAGCAGTTTGTAAGTCTTTTGGACCAAGTCCAACTCAAGTCTCAAGACTTTGACACATGACTTGCAAGTCAGAAAGCTTTTCAGGCTATCAATCGGCATGCAAATTATAATAGCACGAGGCTAAAATCACACCAAATAATGGAAACTGAAATTGAATAATAACACTGAAAGCAAACGTTTAATATGTTTAATGATGCAAAAAGCCCCTTGCTGAGTTTTTGTCTGTTTAGAACATTGTAGTTTTTCTATACATCACTGCTCCTGAGCTTTCATCTCAACACATCCCTGATTGGTCAGTCCTAATTCTATTTTTTTTACTATGATGATGAAGGCTTGTTTGTGTCTACAAGGTCTTCTCTCTGACCAAAATATTAAAACCATTCAATGCATTAGACATGAAACTGCTTTAAAAGAGAAAAAGTAAACATACAAATAAAGCCTATCTGTCAACTCTTGTCAATATAACTAAAGAGTTGTTGCCTGAACTTAATTTCTGAGTTCCATCTCTATGTTTTACATATGACCAAACTATTGAGCACTAGGGACTAAGGGTTAGGTTAGAAGAGGGATGAACTACATCCTAAGGTTGAAGTCTGTGGTGCACAGGGTTAGGGATATTTTTTACAGTGTACTGTACTGCTCTGCCATGATGATAGTGGGACAGGACTAAACACAGGACTAAACCAATGACCCAAACACAATGCTTTAGTTTTAAATGTCAGAATGATACAGATTTATAAAGGGATAGAAATTAATATTAGACTTTGACACTAGTGATTTTTTATTGTTACACAGTTACACACAGTTGTACACAGATTATTTCCGATCACTGGTCACACAGACCTTTGCTATGCACAATGAAAAGAAAATGCATTAGGTAAATCCAAAACCCTGTAAGGTAGATTAGTTTGTTAATTAGATCCAAGATGATTTGGAATGTAATGTCCTGGCTGTGTGTTTATAAGACACTTGAACCATTATGAGCAGGTGACAGCCTTTTTTTAGTAGTGTACATCAAGCTGTTGGAATATTAAAAAGCAATATTTTAATCAGATATTTTTATTTCACATTCCTTGTGCAGTATGTGTTGTCTTGATCAAAACAAGGCAGACAGCATGAAAAATGAGTTATTTCTTATAACTGGTACATTAATAATCATCAGTATCTTCAGGTCTAAATTTGAATCAGTCAAATACTTTATGCCCAAATACCTGCAAAACTAATGACTTTCCCATCGGCCTCAGCTGTACTTTGTGATTTGTGCCAATTAGAATATTTTAGCATGCTAAAATGCCAAACTAAGATGGTGAACATGTTAAACATTATACCTGCTTGACATCAGCATGTTAACATTGTCATTGAGAGCATGTTAGCATGCTGATGTTAGCATTTAGCACCGCTGTGCCTAAGTACAGCCTCACAGAGGCGCAAGCATGACTGCAGACTCACAGTCTTATTTCAATATTTATGGTTCACCAAGTCAAGTGTCACGTCCGCATATTCAAGTCCAAATCAAGTTGCAAGTCCTCATTTTTGCATCTCAAGTCCGTCTCAAATGTCTCTTTTCTTCTTACAGCTAAAGTGATTCATCCTCAGAATATCTCAAGCAGTTAAATTACAAATCATTATATCACAACCCTGTAATGTAAGTGTAATTTTTTGTACTTTATTTATTAGAGCTTACAAAAACGGAAACATCTTTAAAAACTAGATTAGAAATAGACCAACAGCACAATTTCTACTATATTCTTCCTTCAACATAACCTTGTAATAAAAACTAAACTGGGCCTGTGGCAATTGGCCGTATTGTTCCAAACTGTAAGTCTAACCCTTCATGCAAAATATGCAAATCAGTTCTGTTTAATCGCCTTGTCACTAATCCTCACAGTTGATCCCTTCCAGAGTGGAGGGTCCAATTTGCATATCTCATTTTTCATCTCTTTTCTGATGGAAAGCTGGTAATTACGGTTCAAGCTTGCCCTGCTGCTCTATTAGTGAATGAATGTGACCTGCCAGTCGCACACAGGTCACAATGGAATTTTAATCACCCCCTGACCCGGGCCTCGTCAAAATTTATCAAGCACTAGAGGATCATGGTGTAGATGTTTATTCAACCCTGACTATGTATTTCAGCATGGGTTCGTCTTTATAACCCATGTAATGTAACTTCTTACAACCAAGTAAAATACAAGATGTGAGTGACAGCAGGGATGGAAAGTCAGCTGGGCTGCTTTTGATATCACATCTTGACATCTCAAGATCGTGTACCTCCTCAAAAACACGTGGTCTGCTTGCTCTCTAATATCACACCTTTCTGTACTTTAAGTGGCTGTGAAGTCCTTTTCAGAACAGTATCACCTGGTTAAGGACAGCAGAGGACTGACACAAGATGTACTCTACATAGTTTGACAGATCTGACTTTTTAAAGGCAATTCAATTCATCTTAGATTCCAGGTAGTGCCAAAATTTAGTATAGCATGGCTATGGTATTCAAAAATAAGAGCATACTTGAATGCATTGAATTCAAGACTGAGATTATGGAAAGAAACCTGAAAATTCTGAATGAAACTGAATATGCTGATGTAACCTGATAATTAGACTGAACTGCCATTTTGTTTTCACTTCATCATTGAGTCTGACATCATGTTTACTTGTGCCGTCACCTTACCCTGCTAGGAACACATTTTGACGCTAAAATGAAACATGTCTGCATGTCGACCTACAACAACCTGTATAGCTGCATCAATCTCATGACGTCCCGACTGTTAATCTTGCTGTGATTGGGTCAGCAGCCAACAATGAGCACAACACCATATCTATTTAAATCAAGAGATGAGGGTGGTGATTCAGAGGCCTGATGCTGATTGTTATTATGTTTCTGTTGCCTATGTAAACATTCTGTGTGAGTATTTTTTTTTTTTTTAATCTTAAATTAAAAATACATGATGATGCAAGACCTGTAAATAGAACATTATAAAGATGATATTTTTGTTGAAAGACAGTGGTGAGGGAGGAACCTAATATTTTGGCAATTAATAACAATGTTAAAGATATGGTCAAATCACAGTGGTGGAAATTTCTAATTGAAAATGTACATTTACTCAATTACTGTACCTAAAATTTTACTTGTACCTTTACGTGAGTATTTCAGTTTTATGCTACTTTTACCTTTACTCCACTACATTTGAGAATTATGGGTAAAATTTACTTTGCAGTTTAATATTTTACAGACAAAACATATAATTAACCAATAGAATGATGCAGAGTGATAGATTTAACTATCCATCAGTATAAAGTTAGCTCTAAAATTAGTTCCACGTTGACCAACTGCAAAGTACAATTCCTTACAATCACAATTCTGACGTCACCGTATCTGACCACTATTTTTTCTGCCTGCGTTCCTTGAGCCAATCAGTCCCTGGATATTTTCTTTAAATATCATTACCTTTCTGTCATTCTGTCTCTCAGACCTACTATTGCGTAACCCCCCATGACCACCATGACCTCCAGGATGTTCAGGAAATTCAACAAAAAGTTTTCATAAACCACCTATCGGCTTTACTCCACCATCACCAGAGTCTAGACTTCGGGGATCCTGTCCTATCTCCTATCTTCATATGGGCCTACACCTCTTTGTCTGTTACTTTACTTATTGTTATACACTTCCAGTTGATTTCTTCTTTATGTAATGCTACTTTTTTTTTAAATATAATTTTTGAGTATTTTTATATCAAAACTCCTCTCTTTTCCCTTAAACGTTAAAATATTTCTGACTCATCTTGAACTTGTATGCGCCAATATATCGAATCAAATGTGTTTAGAAGCGACTAACTAACCCCTTCTATCATATAAACCACACTTGACTGTTGAGCTAGCAGAGCAGTATCTTGGTTGGTGGTGTGTTGGATATCAGTTAGCAAAAACTTTGTTCTCAACACCAGTGAGGGAGGTGTGTAAGCCACTATTACATACTATTAAACTATTACTATTAAAAGGTAAATTTGTATGTGGCACTTCTTGCATTTTCAAAGCATTCCAGTGACAAGGCAGGTAGTAGCAATGATAATGCTAACTGAGACTATACACAAAGTTAGCTCTACGGGTAATGAGAAATGAACTGTGTGTCCCACGACATCAAACACTCATATCAGATGACTAAAATGTCCCTCATAACAAACTTTCAATACACGATTTTCAATACACATATTTATCAGCTACACAGGATCCTGACTCAGAGACTCAGCACACTTGTTTGATTTTTTTTCTCTGAAAAATTATAAGCTTAACAACTTGATGCATTTTCCATCCAAAGCCATTAGTCAGCTGTCAACAAATCCCACACTGAAACTCTAAAGGCACTTCAAACTGATCCCCAAAGGATTGATCACAGAGCCTGACAAACGTTCACACTGCCTTAAACACACAGTAACAGTGTGACCTATCTTACCTTAAAACAAGTGTTTCTTCCTTACCAGGTTCTGTGCAAAACTATCTATCAGCCTTCAGTACTTTGCACCATCCATACAGTAGCTCTGACCAGGTCACTGGAGCTAATAGCTAATATTAGTAGCTAGTATTTTTTCTTCAAAAGAAGAATAAACAACTGCATTTAAAGCTTTTGTTGATAAGAAAGATGTGTTTGCCGTACTTCCGACAGGATTTGGTACGTTTAATTTACCAACTACGCTACATCACATGTTTTGTTGCTCTGATTGACTGAAGGTCTATCCAATTGCATCCAAATTTCATCCGCATTTTGGTCTGCGCCCATTGATAAAGCCCCTTAGAAATCGAAAATGAACTGGATGGTCCTAGCGATGCCAGGCTAGGAGAGACCAGTATCCTCATGCAAAGCAGGTCCACTGAGTGAGAGACCAGTATCCCCATGCAGAGCAGGTCCACTTCCCCAGCTCCTTCTGCAGACTCAGAGTCAGAGATAAATGGGCAAGATGAGGCAGCACAGGAAAATAAACAAATAGGCCTATCCGACTGACTTGAAATGGGCATTTATGGAACTGCATTGGAGTGGTTCTCCTCCTATGTTACAGATAGGACTTTGTCAGTCTCTGTAGGTGACCTTGTGTCGGACATGTGGTGGCCTCCAGGGATCAGGTCTTGGGACCCATTTTATTCTCCATATATATGCTGCCACTAGGACAGATTATCAGTGGTTTTAGCAACGTTGCCTATCATTTGTACGCTGATGACATCCAGTTGTATTTTTCATTTAAACCTGATGAGCCTCATAAACGTTCTGTACTGAAGTCCTGATTATTGCTGCTGATAACCATCAGTCAGTGATCTGGCAGAACCTTGGTGCCTTAGCCTCATCTTCTCAGTCTAGCCCATGTAATCTTGCTTCCTGTTAATTTTAGAATCCACTGTAAAATTTTGGTGCTCACTTATATAGCCCTACATGGCTAGGCTCCACAGTGTATCATGGACCTTTTGCTATCCCATACCACGAGCCGAGCTCTGAGGTCATCTACCCAGTGTTTTTTAAGTGTACCTCAGACACGTTTTAAGACTTGGGGAGATCCCGTTTTCCAGTCAGCAGCCCCTAAGCTTTGGAATAGTCTCCCAATAAGCCTGAGGTCTTTCGACTCTGTGGACTGGCTAAGCATCTGTTCAGACTGGCATTTAGGTAGCATGTGGTATTTTATGTTTTAACTTGTGTCTTATGTCTGTTCCCCTTGTATATATTATCTGTTGTTTTAACTTTGTTTTATTTATTTGATTGAAATTTATTTTATTTGATCTTATTTTGATTTTATTTCTTTGAATGTGAAGCACTTTGTGACTGGTGTCTGTGAAAGGTGCCAAATAAATAAGCATTGCTTGCTTTCCTTTTGTGCTTTATAACCATTTGGGTATATGTATGCAAAACAGAGCATTGCCTGGATGGGTCTATAACACTGGATTTGGAAATGGCTGTTAGAGACTCCATCTGTGTCACTACAAGGCTAATGACCAAGAGCTTATTTGAAACTGCCTGTGTTGGTATTAGAGCTAAGGGTGGGTGGGTGGTGCTGGAGTGGGTGTAGGTGTGGGTGTGGGCCCAATTTGGAAAATTTTGTCTCCCTGTCCATAATTCCTAAAGGCTGGCCTGTTTCTACCCCCTCACACATTTGCATCTCAATGATGACGTTGCTCTGAAACCCATATATAAAAAGTAGTTAAAAGTAGCTCAGCCTCTAACAGCTACATTCAAATATTGTATCAATAATTGTAATAATATATTGCATAATATAATATATAATGAGCCACACAAATGTGGCATTCTGCATGATGAATACTTGTACTTTTGATACTTCAAGTACATTTTTTTTCTGATAATACTTCTGTACTTTTACTTAGCATTATGACTCAAGGACTTTAACTTGTGAGCAGTTTTATGTAGTAACTATTTTCTTTCTAGTTCCTACATGAAACTGCTCACAACAAGGTCTGTGGATTATCTTGAGTAACCAGGTCATGATTTCTGGAGAGACAACTCTTAATTTTAAGAACTTTAAGAAAAAGATCTGACTTTTTCCACCATTAGCAAACCGATCGCTCCACCCTGAACCCACAGTGCACAATAGGGTAGATGTCTGCTTACAGTACTCCATAACAACAGTGTCTTAGACATGCAATTTAAGTACACAGAATGAAACCACATGAAAACCAACAAAACAGATTCCTCGAGAATCGTCTGTTTACATTTTATTCATGGTTATCTGAGTCAGGAGACTATCGGTGCACTCCAGTACATATTGCATATATATGCAGGAATGCACTATGAGAAATATTAAATAATGTCCGTCTTTTCTCACTGCAAAAACATTCACGCCACCGGTGTTGTTGAGAAACTTACCTGTTTCACATCATAAGCGAAGAGTACATATTTCAGATCAGGGGAGACAGAATACTTGTCCACATTGAAATTTATCTAGTGGAAATTAGACAGAAAGAAAGAGAGAGCGAGAGTAAGAGGTAAATACTGTTTGCAATGACTGAATCATTGTGATAGCATTTATATTATGATAAATCCTAATACTTAATACACAGCATGACAGGCTAATATCTACTTACAAATGTTGTGTTTGTCAGGACAATCTCCGTTTCATTTGTAAGGATGTTGAACTTGATGACGTGGCCGTCACTGTTTCTGTAGATGACTTCAGAGTCTGTGTATAGAAACAGAGGGAACAAAGAAAAAAAAAACATCTGTATGAAGGAAATTGAATTTTGAAAGCTGTCCTGAAAAAAAACATGACAGAGAAAAAATTCAAAGCAAAGCAGAAGCAGCCATCCCGATTATATTTATAACTGCAAAAATGCCATTAAAAACATAAACTTTCTCAGACTCAGTGTTCCCTCAAATTAAATTACAGTAACAATGCATCAGACAGCCAAACAGGTTCAAGTTTGTGCGACGTTTGTGTGATGTAATAGTATTAACTGTGACAATCAAAAGTGAGATTTCACTGCCAGACAAACACAAAGGGAAGGCTTTTATTTTTCATCTTCTAGGTAACACAACATGTTCTGTATTGATGGGAAGAGCATTGTGTGACGCCGCCAGGAAAACATCTTTTGTACCAAGCTGGATTGCTTGGACGTGACAGCATTGTTTGTTTTGTGTCAGCGCTAAACATTCAGAAACATAGCCCACCTCAAATGTCATGGTATGGGGGATTGTCACAAACGTAATACCTTTGTGTCAACACAATAGCATGCACAAATAGTCGTAATCTTAAATGTATGCAGGCAGATGGACACATACACACAAGTACACAGCAACTACTAAGCATGACCATAGCAAATGTGTCTGTCTCATACTAATTAACAATTTTAATGCTCAATAAGCTGACTGAAAACAGAAAAATGGATGGAAATAATCAATATTTCTCTCTTTTGTTCAGGCTATTTGACAATTAAACTATCAATTTTTTCAAATACTCTGGCCATGGAAAGTGGAGACATTTCCATCTCCAGCGACTGACAATATTCCTCACAGCAAGGCACTTAATCCTAAACTTCTCTAGTACAGCAGGTCCAATACCGTAATTAACACAGGCTCAGGGAGAAAATGCACAATAATTAAGTGTCCCTTTATTTGTGTTTTACCTGTTAGCATTATTCACCAGGTTGTCAAATTTACATGTGTATGGAACTTTTCTTGGCTGCTCAGTGGTGCATAAAGAAAAAAAAAATTGGCTTCCAGGAATAAAATTACCCGGATCTTCCGCATCGTTGGGCCCATAGAGCAAGCGCACTACAGACTCCGCCGGTTTAGCCCTCCACTAACTTGAATGGGGATAAAATGATTTAATTGTGCGGCTCTTCTATACTTTCCAAATGTTATTGGAGCAAGTGAATCAAATTCTGATAGTGAAACGAGTCATTTGCGGGGGTTTTGTGACGCTCAAAAAAATGTATCCACCGTTTTACAGCTGCTTCTTTATTTAATATTATATAATATAATTATTTTTGGGCCAGTGTGCAGCATGTTACGGACCCGGAAGTTGTAATTCCATGGTTTGGCCACTATGTCAAATTGGCTTCAAAACCCGGGCACATCCTGGGGGCCTGGACCACACACAGTCTCTCCTGATCCATTGTTCTAAACACACGAGAGACAGCGACAGCAAGAACTGAGGAGAGGAAGTCCAGCTGCCACGGGAGCAGAGGAGACGAAGAGCTGCTACGGGGGCCGAGATGTACAAGCAGGGAGCGAGTTTTTTTATTTTGCCTTGTAGATACATGCACAAGTGAAACTGTTAGAATTACAGTGAATAACAAGCGACAAACTAGTAAATAACATCTGTAGTTGGACCAACATTGTGTTGAAGTACAAAACAGATTTTTCCCTGGGAAGGAAAGGCGTTTTTTCAGGGGGTGTCAGGTCATACATAGAAAGTACTAGAGGTGGCTGTTCTGATGCGCCATTCGGTGGCGGTGTATTTTGGCTTTAAGCCTAATCCTGCCAAACATGACTGTTCTTTTTCTGACCTTTGCATGCCCTCCACAATAATAGATATCGTCACATTAGACAGGCAGTGTGTATACATCTATTGTCGAGGGACCACAGGCCAAAGATTGTTCCAAATGAGGATTCACTCAGAAGGTGTAAAATGAAAATTACTTTTCACATACATCTTAACAGCTGCTGTTGCATCAAGCTCTTCAGGGCCTCTCAAATGCATGTGAGCTCAAACACTATGTGCCCTCGCATTCACATGTTTATATAGTTGAGTCAGAGACACTTACATCAAGGAATTGACCATTTATAGCAAATGGTTATACAGTTAGATTTGTATCTGCTGTTTGATGGAGCTCTTAATGAATCCGAGCAGCGAAGAAGATTCTGCTGAGATAGCTAATCCCCCCTTTAATAAACACATACATGAACATTAAATCTTAGTTAAATCAACAATACCAAAAGCTTAGCACATAAGCAGTACTGTAGGTCGAGTTGGTGGAGCTGCGGCAGCAAATGGTGTTGGCGCGGATGTATCAGCAGAGAAAGTCCATTCATCTATCCATCCCGTAGCTATATCCTTGAGGGTCGCAGATAAGCGGAGGGTCGCAGCCAATCCCAGCTGACATTGGGCGAGAGGCAGAGTACAAGAGTCGCCAAGTAACCTGCCTGCCTTTGGACTGTAGGATGGAGTGGAAGGTTATAATAACCGCGCTGTACACCTGCATGAATATGGCAAGAAGTTACTAATCAGCTGGTAGCCATACAACTCGTGAATGAGACAGTGATTTTGAGGCATGAATGAAGCAGCTAATGCTAATCAGCTAAGGATGACTTTAGTGCTCTGCCTGAACTAATGCAATGGCTTCATTTTTGCTTCCATTAAAATGTTGTGCAAGTTTTCCAGCAAATTTTCAGAAATGTTTCAGTGACAAGTAGTGTAAGGGATTATAATTTGATATTAAGCAATTACATTACAGTTACTAATCATAACTGTAGTTACTTTGACAGTTTGCAAGGTTGGCTTTCAGTTGACAGACTGGTGTAGGACATGTTATCCTGGCGCAGGGCCTGGAGGTGTGAGGAGGCCACTAGCCTCTACCAAAGTGGCCTTATGTAAATGTGGCGTCTCTTAGCTAGCTAGCTAACGTTAGCCATGGGTAGGCATTCAGAAATCATCTGGTTTAGTTCAGAGTTGGTGGTTGTGCAACCTGCAGCTATATTGATGGCGGTTGTTGATGGTCACCATACCCTCTATTCTTTCTATTTCATATGTTGGAAACAAGAGATGTAATTACTCTTCTTAATAGTAATATGTTGTGAATAATTGATTGAATAACATTTTTTGATAAACTTGCCTATACATAGTTAATGGAAGACTAGTAACTGTGATACATCATGGAATTCCATTGCTGCTTTCCCCCAAAGACAGCATTTCAGAGAGACATATTCATTTTATGATTTAGTTTTTCTCCTCCGATCCTCGGATCAGAGGAGAGCCGGTTTGGGTGTTAGGGTCATGTCTGGGTCTCTGAGGTTATCCAGTGCCACTTGGTGTTATATAGTAATGAATAGCTTTAAGTAAGCACAGCTGTCTCTGCTGAACTCCTCTGGTTAATCCCAAACAGCTGCTGACACTGCGTTTGGGCGGCACTCTGCACCCTGAGGAATAGGTTTCCCCTGCTTCCACAATGGCCCACAAAGTTCCTTCTGCTGTTACCAAACGTGGTGGCTGGATTATCACCTGCACTGTCACATAATATATATATATACTAAAAATAGTAAACCAGTGATATAAGAAAACAAAAGCTTGATTCATGTATGATATCAAAAGAATAGAACAATAGAGTCCTTTAAATTAATGGACTGTATTGGTTGTTTTGAATGGCCTGATCTCAACAAAATGTTATGTACTATAGAGCATTAAAAAATGTCTTATGTGCTGTGCAGCAACTGTTTGAAAAAGCCCCCTTATAAGAAAATAACTAGATAACACTGAAACGTGTTACTGACAAAAACTGCTGTCCCTCTGAAGATATATGTCTCCGATAAGGTCATTTTTAAAGTATGAAAATAATTTTCATATGATGTCCAGCGGTGTTTAACCTCAAATCAGTGCATGCCTATGAGAGAGAAATTAATATTTAGAGCTGATAAAAAGGAACTAATTACTGTGATCTCTAAAACATTACCATGGGTCTCTGCACTGCTCTGCACTTGTCTTCTTAAATAATGAAATGCTCATAGCTGAAAAAGAACAAGCTAAGACTCTAATGTATAAGTAATGTCCTACGTCTGTAGCCCGATGAATAATGAAAGGCTTGACTTTTTTCTATCACGCTTAACTCTGAAACTTAGGTGGACTTGTGTGGATAAAGTAATGGTCACTGTACACGCCACATGCTACCACTGCTGCTTTTGTGTGTGTTATTTTGAGGCAAATAAATATGATATTTACCTGATGTAAAGGTTGTTACAGCTCAGTTTAAGATTACACCATCAAATCTGTCATTGTGTTATTTTCTTTGATGTTAGTCAGACAAATGATGAACATGTCCTTTTGTGGCCAAAACTTAATTAAAAATAATACATGATCAGTGTTTGTGGTAGAGGCTGGCATTAGTCACGACCAATGAAATCAGCTCTTCCTCTTAAAACCCGTTGCTCTCAGTTTTGAGTTGAAAAGACATGCGAGCCATGAAAGAGAAGGCGGGGTCCTTGTATGAGAGGTGCATAATGCCTTAATCGGCATGAATTTGGATTTTGGATATTATACAGAAATGAACTGAAATCAAATATATAACAAACTTAATGGTAAATTTATATTCTGTTCACCATGTCATCATCATCAGGTCTGAAAGTTTATTGAGATATTTTTTATATGTTGTGAATTGTAGGGGCATATTTCATCACAGCTGAGCTAAACATAAACACACACACACAGGTCCATTTTCACAGACACTAGACACAAGTTAGCTAGCTAATGTACAGTTGGTACATTGGCTGTTTGGGACGAATAAACACGAACGGTCCAGCAGTCAATTTTGCCTGAATGACACAAGGTGAAAATTCCCTTCACTTTCTGTCTGAACACACCCTAAATGAACCAGTAGTAAGCTGCAGGAACAGTTCAGCTGCTCAGAACATCGATAGAAGATGCAGCCGTCAACACTGTGCCCCCTGCTTACCACACAGAGCTCAATGACAGTCTTGCATTCATTAAATATCATTCACGTGACAGCCACATGTGGATATTCACTGTAATTATAATGAAAAGGGTTTTTTTTAAGGCACTGTTTTTTTAAAAGTATCTTTTTTGAGGGCGAAATATCACTGGTCCAGCTTGCTCTCATGTCCACAAAAAGGGTTACTAAGCTTTTGACACAGAAATTCCACAGCATGATTGCCACTGATACAGTAGCTCACAGCACATCACCAGAATACCAAAAGGTGAGATATACGTGTGCCTTAAAAAAGAAGGGCATTTCAGCCATATGATCAGCCCAAAATACTAATAATCCTCTGCAATTCTCTGCCATGTGAGTATTTATTCTTTTGGTAAACAGCCAAACACAGAAATAAGGCTGGGGTAATGATATCTCCCTTCCTGTGTTTGTACTTAGTGAACCACGAGACACATTGTAATTTTCCTTTGAAAACGCCAGATTTATTTGGGTTTTAACTGTCCAGCTCCAGAGTCTGCTGCCCACATAACTGTCAGGAAATAAAACATTCATGCTGCCCACTGACAGGAGGCAGCAATAAGGCAAAACAGCATTCAGTACTAACTATAGCAGCCAGTAATAATGTGTCACATGTCTTCTTTACGTGCCTATTTTTGATCACTTGAGGAAATGATAATGACAGTAGATATCAAATGCACATGGACTGATACACTCAGTCTTGTGCCAAAAGTATGACTCTTTTGTACTCTTGTACTCTTTTGTCTGTAAAGTGTCTTTGTGCCTTCTTCATTAGTATTTACTGCAGTTCTTTGCAGGTTTGAGATACATATGGCCAAAAGTATGTGGAAACCCCTGTCTACATACTTTTGTGTCCTTTTCCTTAGTTCCAGTTAAGGGAAATCTGATGAAATTTTCGACAAACTTTCTGTTAACAGTTTGGGGATGACCCATTCTTGTTTTTCCATGCACAAAGCCAAGTCCATAAAGAAATCTTTTTTTCTGTTTGGTGTGGGAGAAGTTGACTGGCTGAACTTGAGCCCTGACCTCAACCCCATTCAACAACTTTGGGATGAACTGGAACATCGACAGTGAGTCAGGCCTTATCGGCCAACATCAGTGCCATCGAGGCGTTTTTAAAATTCTCGCTTTTTACAATATCTGTTGTTAAGGTCAATAAAATAGGCTGGCTCTGGGACACAAACTCCAATCTCCTGCATGACAAACAGATGTGCTACGCATCCCACCTCTAACTGTCTGCCACGCAACATAAAATGCACACTATGTCCTGGATTGGCACTGAATGTTGGCATTGGACATAAATTGTGAGGTGTGGAATTGTCCAATATTGATATACAGTAATTGCTAGGGATGCTGGACTGGACTGATTGAGGCGGCAGGGCTTGCAGTGATCACTGCCCACCCTTAGAACCCCCACAAGTACTGAGCCCTGCTACATTCAGAAGCCACAGCATCTCAGCTCTGCACTGCACTGCACTGAGATTTTATGCTGCTAGAAGTTTTTTGTATTGTTAAATTCTTCACTGAGTGTCCTTAACTGTTGAATTCTTCCAGAAGGGAAACATTGATGAACAGAGCTGAGCAGTGCGGCGCGGCTACTCGGTCAGCCATGTTTTTTAGATTGAAAAAAGTCTTAATTTACCCATAATTCATGGTAAATTAGTTCTACTTAAGACAGAGCCAAGAACTCAACAGTTTTGAGCAATGAATGAATTTAGACATCTGTCCGAAGTCTGACTATTAGCTTGATCGAAGCCATAGTCAAAGTCCATCTTTGTGAAACCAGCCTTTGGACAAAGTTCTGGTCCTGTTTAGTTTATTTCCCAGATAGTGGTTCAAATTCTATCTTGTACCGTTACTCTTTGTCCACTTTTCTGCTGAGAAACTTGAAAATAAAACAAATGCCTACACTTTCCATCAGATACCACACATGCACAGTTCATTCCGCTGTAGTATTTCAAGTGTTGCATGTATAATCATAACCCAGACCATTTTTTGCAGACCTTGCTACACGGCTACAGCTACACTGGCTGCAGTCTCATAAGTACAAGGAGGAGCACAGTGAGAAGCAAATTTTGGCCTCACCGAAAGCCCTTCCACTGGCAGATGAGGATGCACAGCCAATAGAGTGCAGAGTCTGTAGGCCAAGTGGGAACTCTGGGCACAATGAAATATGCATAGCACACACTGAATTATTTAACGAAGGCTGCGTAGTGCTTGAATGCTGTGTCTGCAGTCCCTAAGGTTCCACCAAATGTCACAGCTGGTCAAGCTCAAAGCCAGCTTGTTAAAGATAGAACACAAGTGCTTGATTCTGCAGATGCTGACAGTAAATATGGTAGCATGTGCTGTAGTGAAAGGATTTAGTGCCAGACCCTGCTAGTGATAAAGTGTTTAATTAAAAATGGCATCTGTGGTTCACTGCTTAGACACTTTAATTTTCTTGTTGATAAACAAAAAGCAGAATCAGAATCACTTTCATAAGATCTTGCAGCACATGTACCGGGATAAACATATTGACTTCCTTCTGTTGGGTAGATGCTGTACCATTGTGAAACCAGACACTGACTGAACCATCAGTACAATTAGACATTGAACTATGACTTGAAAGTATCAAACTCTTTATCAACGTCAGTTAACAAAGCCATAGATTTATTCTGGATAAGACCACTGTTCATAAAGTAAATGGCAAAATAAATTATATGAAGTCTCATTATGTCACTTGGTAGGAGTATGGTTTAGGATGCTGAAGGTTCTTACTTACAGTATACTGGTGGAATAAATAAACCCTGTGGGAGAAATACTCAAACGCAAAAAAGATTAATGACACAAGAGCTCATTTAGAGCTGCATGACAACAACATTATAAGTACAACCACTCAGCGCAATAGCTGTTAATGAGTGCCAATGAGTGACAAACACGTTCCCATTTGAGGAGTTGGTGTTGGGGATGTAAGTGCATCCAAATGGGGCACTAGTCAACCATGGCCTTTCCTCTGAATATTTTTATGGACATTAGTTTGTACAACACACTCATGTGGCTGTGGAGAGTCTAAACACACTGCAAATTAGTTTTGACTTCAATCAGGCAAGAGCAAAATGTTCCATTTGTCAACTGCACTGAGTAGATGGAATCTCTACCTTCATGACCTTCTTTAATTTCTACTTTATTTTTTACTTTGTATCTTGTAGACAGGGGGAGCAAGTGAATTAATCATGTATAATTTTTTATGTATTTACTGTAAGTGTAATGTGTACTCCGGTGAGTATTTTAGTGATGATAATGGCCAGAAAAATGCTCATATTCATTGTCCTAATTTGAAGATTCTCAAATAGCCCATTTCTACCACAGGGACTCTTCCAGGAACCCAGAGACCTTTTTAGGAAGTCAGGAACCTGCGTTTCTACTGCACAAACCAGCATCTAAACTGAGTTCCTCTGCCATAGTTCCTGAACTCAAAAAGTCCCTGCTCTGGACTAGTACTTTCAGATTTCCTAGGAACTATCAGGGTGGAGTTTGCAGTCGGACACACACAGGAAACAATGCACAGTACTGGTTGTCACGAGAATCAATATTAGTATGAGTGATGGACATTTCTTGTAAAGTTTATTGACCTAAATAAAAAAGCTATGTTGTAAGCTTTGCGACTAGTCTAAAAAGAGCAAGAGAAAGAGAGCGTGTGCGAATAACAAACACCACGCAAGTGCTGCAGAAAGCGAGTGAACATTTGCTCCCGTAGTTCTGTGCCTTCTCGTTTCTCTGCTCTCCTCTTCTGTCGCTTTCAGCAGGTGTTTCTACCCCCCGTGTTCCTGCTCGACAACTGCTACTACAGTTGTTGTTATCGGCTCTGTTACTATTATTGACATTATTATTCCTATAGCTGTCATTCCTATTATTATTAATTTATTAATATTAACACTACAATTACATTTCTACTATTAAAAAAAAAAAAATCTAGGTGGTATTTGCATTGTGCCTCCCCCTCTGCCAACCCCCATGGTGGGATTTGTTGGGTCTCTTTAAATAATATTGTAAAGAGTACAGTCTAGACCTGCTCTATTGGAAAAGTAACTTCTGTTATGAATTGGCGCTATATAAATAAAATTGAATTGAATAGATTAATTGTGGTTACATACTAAAATAGAAGCACATGACTGTAAAGCCCTCAGCAGATCTGGAGTTTAAAAGTTCAGCTTTGACCTTGGAAACAGCAGTCGGCAAAACAATCTCACCACGAGGTCCAATCATATCTTTTGTGTTTTGTGCTTGTGATGTGATCGAAAGCAGCTCCAGATCAACTACTAAATGGTGAGTTTGGTTTGCGAAAGGTCAAGAGTGAACTTTTAATCTCAATTTTTAAGCCAACATGGACGAGAAGTCCTTAAAGTGCTCAGAGGACTGCATATTTAAACATCTACAATTCCATGACAACTGGGCAAACTCCATCTGCTGAGGAAGATTGTGTGATACACTCAAAAGCTCCAGAACAGCTATTGGACCTTATGGCCAGATTGTTGTGCCAACTCAGCAGATTGTCTACTTTGGAGACGCTGTAGAGTTTCTGTCTTGTTTTCCACTTTTGTATGTCTTCTCTTTGCACTTTTACATCATTCACATCAGAGTTGTATAATAGCTAATTACACCTTGAACCATTTAATTTGAAAATGGAGATGCTCACTCGCATCCTCTGCACTTCAATGTTTTGACAATATTAAGTTCAAAGGTTAAATTTACAAGTAGGCCACTACACAGTTGGTTTTATGATGGATCCACCTGCAAAGTGAATGAAAGTTCAATGCCATCACTCTGAATTTCTATACCTATCATGTCTGTATCAGCTGAGATCACTGGAAGTGGTTCAGCACAAACTGTGTCCAATAATCTGTCTCTTGTTGCGCTCTATCTACCAGTATACTATGATTGACAAAATAAGAGCAGACAAGTGCCTTAAATTAGAGCACACCCCTGCAATCCCTCTAGCCTCTGACTCGATTTTTTTTCCCACCAGAGAAATAAACGAGTAACATTCTCTGATTAGATTAGAAGATTAAGAGATAGATTAGCACAACACCTCCTCTGCAACACGAACCTTTTAGACATCATCAATAAAGAGATTTAATTAATTACTGAGCCTTATTTAACAAGCCATTCTGAATCATTCTAATTGACTTGTTGGGGTTGCGTACAGTGTCCAAGGCCCCCGTGCCAGTGGGTTTGAATTTTTCAGTATCAACACAGTTCAGTGTTGCTTTAGTGATACCTACAGTGCATGCGGAATGTTCAAAACAAATAGGGAATTTGCCACGACACTCTTGCCCTGCATTGGTTTGCATGCGGGAATGTATTAGCCTTGTCCATCACAGGTAATATGCCCATTTCATCGCTGCTTGTTTTAATTCTTCCACCCACGCTAATGATGACATGCTTCATGTTAATCAGAACTGCAGATAATTTATGTGTGCAAGAAGGCGGACTGCTGGTTTCAAGAGCCTGCTCTCCTGTGTCCCGAGCACCTACTCCAACCCCATCAAGTTTTTGACTCTTACACCTGGACATGCAAGCTAAGAATGAGATGCAGTGGGAATTGCTTCCCATCTACGCATGCACTACTGCATATGCTTATGTAACATTAAATTATTTTGTGAGTGTGTGTGTGTGTGAGAGAGAGAATCCCAAACTGGGATATCTGCAATGTTGTTTTTCATCATCATCAGTTCTCCTTTAGCTATGCATCTCCTCCGGATCACATTGTTCTCCTCTTCCTCACCGTCACCATCATCTAAAACAATGTTAGTAACAAAAGCAGGTGAACATCACAGAAGCTTCTCTTGAGAATAATGTTACTAAACCGGTCCCAGTCCCTCCCGTAAAGCGAGGGCTTTTCTACCTCAGGGAAGCAGCTGAGTCCTCTTTAAAGGCTCCTTTCCAGCCTCCCAGCCTGCACCTGGATGCTGCAATGTTCTGTGCAGTCAGCAGTTATGCCTGTAACCTGCACTTCCCCTGTGGCTTTAACAGGAACATTTCCATTATCTCAAGGTCTTTCATCACTAGGTCACCTCACTGGCACTCACTAACTACAGTCACATCATGTGTACAGCAAAAGCAGGTGTACTAAATGACAACAGCACAGTATTTCAACATAATGAAATGTAAAACTACATTGAAATGTAATTCCATTCACATCACTAAAACTCTAAGACTTTTTTAAGTCAAGGCAATCCATTTCAGCAGAGCTGGGCAAATTATTAATCTAAACTGCAATAGGCCATTTATGTTATTGATTTATTTATTTGATTGCTGCATATACTGTATATATAAAGGTGCAGTATTGTATTTTAACATTGCCAACATTGTCTTTGCAAGCTGTGACCTGTTAATTAATAGCAATCTGAGGTTCAGTGTCCTGACTGATGTTCACACTGGCTCTTTACAAACAAACCAAGAGGAGAAAACATGAATTTATACTGACTGACAGGTAACTCATTGATTAATAGTTTTGTCATCCTGCATCATCCGCATGTCATCAGGGCCACGTGGGGAAATCAAATTCCGGTGACTGACAGCAGTTTATGCAGCATTTTAATGATTTTTATGTTTATATTTATGTTCTCTGGTGTCACAAAGAGGTGACTGCAAATTGACCGCATGTTATGAATAATGACTAACAGGTAGATACAGGACGAAAAAGAGGCGACTCGTACAGCAGTATTCTGGGGGGTATAACTGTGGGGTTGCAACATCACAACCAAGTACACGAGTAGGATACAAGCACAACACACACACACACACACACACACACACACACACACAGTTTTAATGGCTGTGAATGCTGAAAGCAGCCAAAGTTCCTCTAAAATTATTATTTTTTATTATTATTATTCTGCCACATTTTGTTACACTTACTGTAACTCCTTCCACATTTTTCACCAACGAAACTTCATTCAAACATCAAAATATTCAGCTCAATTAGGAATGGTGAGCTATTATTCAGATTTTTGATAACTTTCATACTTTTCAAAATATTCAAGGTTTTCCAGGAAATTTTCCCCATTCAAATGAATGGACGGAATGTCCACATTTTCACACTTCAAGCTTTTTCAACTTATCTATTCATTCATACCTTCAGCTAGAAACTCCATTAAAACATCAACATGTTCCACATCTTCTGTACATTCTGGGTATTATTCAACTTTTCAAATCCCATTAAAATGTTTAAAAATATTAGCTTGTTTGAAGTAAATTCACAATGGCAGTCAATGAGAACAGCCTTCAAACTCACTCAACTTCAAGCTCTTACCCCTAATACATACATTCACATAGAAACTCCATTTCTAACCTGCTCTCATTCCCACACTTTTGACAATACACACACAAATCTCGCACAGCCTCTGCAGCAGGTTCTCCTCTCTCTTACGGTGTTTTAACTTTGGCGATAGGAGTTACGGTCTTTCAGCTAGAAACAGGAATTTGAGAGGTGCGCCTCAGCTAAAATCTGTGATATTAACTCTCTGAGCCAGGAGTCACACACAGCAGTTAGCATCACCATGGCAACCTTGGATCTCAGGCGAGTCTCAGCTGATTGACATGAGCTAATTAGTGCAGTTTGACACACACACACACACACACACACACACACACACACACACACACACACCTCTTTCTGTCTGTCTGTCCGTCTGTCTGTCTGTCTCACTCTGTCCATCTTTTTCTGTCTGTCTGTCTGCCTCTCCTCTCTCTCTCTAAACTCCATTTTTCTTAATAAACTCCATTTTTGTTACTCCTGCATTAGCTACAGAAACCATTCCAATATCAAAAAGTTCAACTCTTTAATGACATTTATGCTGTGATTCAGCTATTTTCTACCTTCGGACCTGTAAACCAGTGATTCCCCCAAGGGGTACTTCTGCAGTTACCAGGGGGTACGTGGGAAAATTGTGTATTACTGTAGCAAAAAATACTGTGGTTGGTTCGTTTACTGTCACACGACAAACAAACCACACCAAGGTTGGAAGAGGACCGAGACCCTCCTTTTCAAGTTGTCTCAGTCCGGTTGTTTGGTCCACACCAGGGTTCAAGTGACAGCTTTCACAAACACCACTAACCTGGCAAACACACCAGGGTTTGTTTTATCCGAATCAAACAGGTTAGGTGTGAAAGCACTAGTCACTAATGCATCTTGGGCAAATCTGATCTCAAATAAGTTAAGTGTAAGTGCGTCCAAGAGGCATTTAAGACGGACTGAAATTCGACTGACGCATTCCGACGCATTCTACCCAAAGTTGTAAATGCGTCTGTCTCTACATGGCACATATGTTGGCTTTATACTCCTCACAACTGCAATTATGTTAGTAAGCCATCTGTGGAAATAGTCACTTACAGGGGCTGTCCCGTCTGTCCCCTGTGATAGCGGCAGCTGAAATTCCACTGAAATGATCTGACGTTTTCCCTGTCTCATTAAAGCGTCAGGAAAAAAAGCAGCTCCAGCAATTTCAACAAATATGATCACACAGAAGGCGTACGTTGTTGATCCCAGATCACTTCAACCACTGAATGATCTGTGTGGGTGAGAGAGAGTTTAGAGCTTGCATGCACTATGTGGCAAAGTGTAAATAGCCTAAAAGTGTCTTAAATCTCATCTGGATTTTATCTGGATACAAGACACTTGAAATGTGTAAATGGGGCCTTAGATTGATGGCCAACCTGCTAAGTCACTCCATCACATCTACTTATGAGGAGCACTTCACCAGTCATGCACTCAAACTCCCACTAATCTAACCACATTTGCTCTTACTAACTATGACAGCATCGCAATTGTTGAAACATGAAAACGTTCTTGTACAGATTGTAAAGTCCCCTGTGGCAAATTTGTGATTTGTGATATTGGGCTATATAAATAAAATTGACTTGACTTGACAATGCAGGAACACACATAAAATGAGACTTATGACTGTGAGTCTTCAGCCCCGGTGCATGCTGGAAGGTTTCCCTTCATGCCTTCCTCGTGGAAACTCATTCAAACTATTAATTTTAGGTTGACTCAAGTAATATATTTTAACTATTGTCCTCCACTGCCAACTTCATTTTATTCAAATAAAAAATAACACGTTGGTCAAATTCTACATTTAAAAATATTTTTTACATTATTCAGTGTACCTCATGTATGTTTTGAAAGAAAGACTAAATTTAATTCTGACCCAGCTGTATTTTCTGTTTTTAATTAGTATGCTGTCAGCATGTGGTTTTTGTTTCATTATCAAGATAGGCCTTCATCCTGCTCAAGATCAAAATAATTCTCACTGAGCTGTAATACGAGTATGAAAAGCTCAACATGTGTAACCTCATAAATCTCTTTTGCGCATGGCTTTGGCAGTTACTTTGCTGTTTCAGTGCTCTGGGAAAAGCATGATGTGTAAAGTGGATGACTGGATGTGGTCTGGGCACTGAATATATATACTTTTTTTAAACTTAAATATACCCAGGGAATGCGACAGCCACTTTCTGGAGATGGACAGGTGGCACTGGCACGCTTCACAGACTCACTTTAATTGGTATCCTTGCAGCAAGCACTACCTTTTATTTGCTTAAGTGGCTGAGTGGCGCTTAAAGGTTTCTGAGACACGCTGCTGTGAGTGCTGTTTCTAACCTATGTCTTGTACACTCTGAGAGAGAGCATTTTGCATTGCAAAGCAATGCCAGTGCCATGGCGGCGGATGGCCGCCCACCATTGAGTCTGGTTCTGTCCGAGGTTTCTGCCTCTTAAAGGATGTTTTTCCTTGCCACTGTCGCCAAGTGCTTGCTCATGGTGGGATTTGTTGGGTCTCTGTAATTAATATTATAAAGAGTACAGTCTAGACCTGCTCTATAGGAAAAGTGCAATGAGATAACTTCTGTTATGAATTGGCGCTATATAAATATAATTTAATTGATTTTAATTGAATTGCCAAGGTGCATGTTACTGAATGTGTTAATCATACACTCATAAAAAAAAAAACATGTTTAGAAGGAAAGGACTCCCCCAGTTTTTTCATCATTACTAATATAGGACCCATGTTATTTTGCAGTCCAATAAGTAATAAGCCAGTTAACCCTGTAGTTGCCACTGGAAGACTAGACACCAAATATTACTGCTAAATGCTAAATCCAAATTTGATGTCACCATGCTCAAAAATAAATCACTGCAGCTGTGCTGTCACACTGAATAATATGTACTATAGTAAATTTAACCTCACATTTAAACACTGAGTTGAATAAAAACTTAAAGCTGCACTAATCTTTATTTTTATATCAACAATCTACATATATAGTGTAGTGTAGTAGCGTCTTTCAGCTCATTGCTCATTAGTGTCATTTTTAAAAAGGTTCAGTAATATCATGGTAATGAAGGAACATGTCACCCAGGGCATCAGTGCGGCTCACTGATGTGTTTTGTGTTTTTGGACAACAATGGAGCTCTGTGGCTCAGAGGAAGAAGATATATCAGACTCACACAATCCTTGTTAGTATGATCAATTAATTATTGGTTTTGGACTTTTTATGTGATTTGTTGACAGTGAGAAAAATACCGAATATATAATTTAAGGTATTTGCCTTGTCATTCAACTGAAACATTTAAAATGTGTTGCCATCAGCTGTCAGTCAGGCAATGATGTCAGAGGATGTGAGCAGGTTGGGGAATGAGATACTATACTGCCTTCTTTGTCCCAAGAAGTCTATATTTAAACCCGCCATGTTTAATTCATTGTCAACCATCGTCCTTATACACTGGCGCTGTATCTGAGATGGAACATTAAATGTACTGAGGACTTAATGAAGTGAAATGTCACAGCCCTATGGCACGGTGGTGCAGGTTATAGATGGGATATGAATGTCACTCCATAATGCATTGGCCCTTATGACCCAAGGGGACTGCGGCACTGAGGTTTGTGTGTAAAGTGGATCTTCACTAGAATCACACTGCAACCTGACACAACTGCTTCTCCACAGAACCATACTAAGATGTACTATGTCTTCTCCAATTACATTTTTTAGGATATTAATCATTTTTTAAGCTTGTTTGAATCGCAGGAATAATGTTAAGGACAAGCTCTTAATATCAGTCTTGTTTGTTGGAGATTTCAGTGTGTTTTTCCTCCCTTCAGATGAAGGCATTTGCTGCTGATTTTTGTAACGTAAGAACTTTCACAGACTTGAAAATGGCCTGAGCTGGATAATAAATCACATTGAATATGAAACCTTAACTGGGTTTTGCCAAAGTTTTTCTGTCTAGTAGTTATGTCAGAATCAGAATCAGAATCAGAAATACTTTATTGATCCCCGTAGGGAAACTCTTTGTTACAGTAGCTCGTCTTTACGTCAGTGCACACAGGAGAAGTACTAGAAAACGATATGATACACTATAAACACTATAAAACAGGTCAGAAATAAATTAAGTATCATGTCGGTATAAGTATAAGATAAACTAAGTGTCAAGTACCAAGTGGGTTTACTGGTTGATGATGAAAGTACAGCCTAAAATACAATGTAACTACTTAATAAATAATATTAATAAGCGGAGGTGTATGTACTGATGAGTAGTTGAGGTATATAGTATCAGTAGCAATAAATAAGAAAAAACTAACAAGGGAAAACTAATATTGCACGGAAGTAGTACACAGAATATTGCACAATTATTATTAATTATGGCGGAGATGTAATGCTCAATGTCCAGTTTAGTGACCTAAAGGCACTGAGATGTTGAGAGGGCTCAACACATTAGACAGAACTTTAATTAGAAAAAACACACTTTGCAAGCGGGTGAGCAAGAGCACAGAGCATGCATGTCACTGTGTGAACATAGGATGTCTTATTGGGGGCATTCTTTGAGGATTACATGAGGTTACTATCAATCACTTTAAGAAATTTCAATTGAATTTTTGCATGCTTTCCAAGATGACCTATATGATTGTTACAAAAATAACTCCTGAGCATTTTCTGATCTACAGTTACAGCAACTAAAACTAATTGGTTAAGTTTAAGGTTAGGAACTAATGTTCCTAATGTTCAACTAATGTTGTCTCCAGTGTCAAAGTCACATGCTTTGTTGGCCCAGCTAGCCTCACTAGACTCCTCCCTAGGACATTTTGCAATGATCTAACGTTGTCAAGCTATTTCTGCCTTCTTTACTTTAGAAAGGGCAGTTATTCTCACTATTAGAAGAGGGTGTCTTGTAGGAAAAGTGTAAACATTTCATTTTATGTGTTTGAACCCACATTGAGCCCAGCCCAAGGAATTATTGTGTTACAGTGTCAATGGAGGAAGTAGTGCATTGTTTATGTAGCGTAAAAGTGTGGAGCTCGGGGTGGTGGATGGGTGTGTAGCATATCTAACTTTCATGCAGGAGACAGTAGTTTGTGTACATCACAGACCTGCAGTTAATGTTTCCCTTTTTATTAACTGTAACCACGTTCTGACCCTAATCCCTAACCCTAACCATAACCATACCTCAACCATAGTTAAATTTCTACAACCACCATCTTTCCCTAACCTTAAAATCATAATCGTTAACATTTTCAGTAAGTCAAAGCCCATTTTTGATACTTTTTATGGTTGGAATTTTTTTCCAGCAGTATCCTTTAAATGTATTTATATTCTGTAATCCTAGAAGTTTTCATCGTTGGTGGCGGAGTCCGACATTTCCGCCCTGGATTTGAATTACCTACAATGTAAGTTTGTTTGGCTGTACTGTAAACAGATACACCGGTTGCTATTATGTTGTGTTTCTGACAAAATTGCTGCTCAACAGGTGTTTGTTGCCCCCAGAATTCCTGCACCTGTAGCATTAAACCACACTTGCAGATACCACTAGTAACCATGGGTGTTGCCAAATCAACCAGGACTGAAATCTGACTGGACTGAAAGGATTTTAATTTTTCCCATACCGTAGTTACCATGCCGAGATATTGTAGACAACAAAACATTTAAAATGCCTTCCTTTACAAAGTTACAAATATTCAGTGTGAGCTGCCCACTTCTGCCATATTTATCTGCTGTTGTCCACTGAGCAGGTATAGTGAAGTTGTAATGCCTTGTCTGAAGACATACTGTATCTGTATCTCATTTTCCAGTTTCCTTTTACCAGAAAAGATGGGAATTTCTTCACACTAGAGCATTATTGCTTTACCTAGTACATTAACAAAAAATTAAATACTCTCATTGAATGTGTATCTATGTGTGCTACAGTATATGTGGGAGCGGGTGAGTGGTGCAGGTGGACTGTCAAAATAATTTGGAAAAGACGGATAATTTGTTGAATGAGAAGGCACCAGCTTGCCTTTCAGGAAGATTAAAATATGTAATAAAATAATAACTTTTTATGTTTATGACTTTGCAGTCAAAAACAAACCTACCAAAAACACCATCGGGGGCCTGGCTTTTCAAGCATATTCCTCTCTATTGAAAGTGACAGCTCAAAAGGTTACATTAATGGTCTCCATGGTGATGCATCCTCAAGAGTGTACAATAGGGCAGGAAGAAACAAAAAGCACATTTACAGACAGCTCAAGTTTGAGTAAAACACATAGCCTGATACAAGTTCAATTGTGGTTTGTGAAGTTTAAGAGCTGCTGTCATTGTAATGACAGCCATTAAGAACTACTCCAGTGTCAGGTTGTCAGCGTCAGTATGAGTGAGTCAACAATAACGTCAGTAACACACAGCTTATGGCTGGTGAGTCAGAACAGTACCTGCTGGTGGAAGCAGAAGCTCTGAGGTTTATTCTGACACCTCCAGGTTTAAAGGATATTTCTGGAGTTAAACTTAGCTTTTCCCATCATTTCTATCTGTTGTGACAACATTGTACTCACCAAGTTAATTGCTGAGACCTGGGAACATGGTGACATCCCCATAACAAAGTCCGAAGGGGTAAGAAATTCAGTCAGATGATCAGTCAGGTTGAAAACAAGCCAACAGTATAGCCACATTATCTAAACCAGTTTATTTTGTGGTAAAACAGAAGGTGTGGGCACCGGAACTGCCAGCAATAATTTCTCTGCACAGGAAACCTACTACGGCAAGTATAGTGTACCTGGAAGTTGGTCTCAAACTTATGGTGGATGTTTACGATGGTCTATTTGGGCCATAATTTCACCATTTGCCTTTGTTTTCTCCAAATAGTGTTGGCTAAACTGGAGGTTTGTTTACAACCTGTCTGATCATGTGACTGCTCATGTTTCTTGCCCCATCTAACTTCTTTTTAGCAATGCCGCCCTATTAGCTGACTCAGCCCTGGGGTGCCAGGAGCCAAACCCGGCAAGGAAACCACCTCGGTACTGTATTCCCTGTTACACTGGCCACCATCAGTCCTGGTCATAGACTGGTCCTGGTCCGGCCGTGTTCACAGGAAGCTAGGCGCTGACGCTAGCTGCACGGAGGGGACGCACATTCAGCACTATTGGCTAAACGCCAATCAATATCTGCAACATGTCCCTCCCTATCTTCCTGTTTTTACAGGAAACATGTAAAAATTGCTCCCCCACCCGGGGTAACACAACCTCTGGGTCCAACAATGGCCAGTTTGATAGGGAATACAGCACCTAATTGGTTTTCTAGCCAGTGGTTTTGGGATCCCGGGGCTGAGTCAGCTAATAGCACGACTGGCTGCATGGGTCTAACTGAGCTAACTAGCTAGCAGCAGCTACAGTTACAATTAGCAGCAGTTAGCGGTTATATTAATAATAATAATAATGGATTACATTTATATAACATTAACGTTTTATCTTGACGCCCAAAGTGCTTCACAGTGAAGGGGGGAACTCATCTCAACCAACACCAACGTGGTTAGGTTAGCTAACATTACTTTAGCAACAAATAAAGCTATCTGTCCATCAGGAAACTCTTTAAATCACCTCGGTACTATTCTCTGTCGTCGAACTGGCCTTATAATATTACTGACATGTTTATGACAAGTCCAAAAGGTTCCACTTCACATGAGGTCAAGGGAATTATTCATGACACAATTATAATGGTCTCATGACAGCCAATGTCAAAACCAACCGCATATGACATTATAATGTAATGTTAACACATACAGCTAAATAGTTTCTTTAAGTTTGATAATTAGGCCTGCTATAGCATGTATATGATGTGATGATAATGTCAAGTTGTCATAACAAATACATCTCAAACAATGCATTAAAAGTGACATAACTGACCGAATGACACTTAATGACAACAGTCATAAACCTTCATAAAGACTCCTTCATGTTCATGACAGGTGTTATGTCATGGTTATGATGGTGTCATGTCAGTCTTAACATGCTGATTTGGATGCAGGGGCGATAAACCCTGAACAGGCACTGTTTCTCTATATGAAGGAATGAAGTGTGTATGATATTTTTACAAAGCATGGCTCACCATTTTGTTGTAGTGACACAAAACTATTTTTCATTTTTGGTCATTTGGGACATGTTTGGTAATTTGGGACACACAGTTTCATCAGTGTGGGCCATTGCTTTCAAACCTATTGACATATTTCAGAATATTTGAAAGTAATTTTTTGTTTTTATTAACCTTAAGTATACTGTACGTCTAAGCTTCCCTAATATTATGTATTAGCCTATTATGATGTGTTATGATAGCGCCAGTCTGTCTTCACTCCACTTGTTGTAGCCTAGATGGTGTGTTTAGACTCTTTGAGTAGATAATGACGCAAACATTGTTCATGTGTACATGTCTAACCAGAAAATTGACCATATCTTGTAATAAAAGAAAGTTGGAATGCCAAAACTCACATACCCTCAGTGTGCATGTGTGTGTGTGTGTGTGTGTGTGTGGATTCCTCTCAGAGACAAAAAGGAAATACACACTCCTGGGACACAAAGAACACTGGGACATGTGTCAATTTTATTTTACTCACTAGCCATAATAACAGATGTTGAAACGTGATTTCCATTTATGACATTTGGGTTAACTGTCTGTTGTTTCCTTTTTTTAAGCGGATAATACCCTGTATTCATAAAAGGTGCCTTGGTGCCTTCGGTGCCTTTCAGCAACTGAGTAGGCCAACCTTTAAAGCATGGAAGCATTATATGTGCTAACTTAGAAAAGAAATTGGAACAAAGAAAATAATTAAGACAGAATAGATATAGGGTGGGTGGAGTAAAGTTCCTCGCCAATGGCATGCGACACCTCCGCCCCTCTTTCCAGTAGACTACAAAACAAGAGGAAGCCTCTTAACCACTCTGGCGTTGTTGTTCTCTGCCTCTGTTCAGTCCTCTCTTCTCTTGAACTTTTGACCAAATTTGCCCATGCGGGCCCGGAATTCAACTGGGCCCGATATCAGCTGATTCCCGGAGAAGACCGGCGGCATCCAACCAACTCTGAAAGAAAGAATCTGCTCCAACCTGGCCTGCACTTCTAACAGGACTTAAAATTAGAACCAAAACTTCATGAGTTGAGCAAACTATGAAAGCCACCATGGCTCCATCACACCCAGCCAAGTGGGGGTGTGTGAAGATGTTATCACCCTGCCGCCTGCTGAATAGAGAGAGGCAGGTCGACTCATGCCAAGTCGCCACGTGGTACCGAGTGCACCCAAGGATGCCCAAGAGCTCCAGAGAATCGACACGGATCCTCTGCTGCCTCCTCCCCTAGCATTAGGTCAGGAGTAGGATGTCCCTTCAATATAAGCATGATATGGAATCGTAAAGTATTTCCGTGCTTTCCAATAACCTCTCAGCTGCTGAACGGTGCAAAGGTGTAGCAATGTGCGAGTCATGAGTGAATCGTTTGAAACGAACAACTCTTTTTACTGACTCAGGAGTCACAAGTCCTCATCTCCACTAACTCGTTCACTGACTCGTGTACTGTGAAGACGAGGCGAGACTACATGTCACTTACACTATTGTGCAACACTTAATCATTCATTCTATCATCTGGTATAAATGGTCCTCATCTCATGTATAAATTATCTGTCGCTGTATTCAAATAATATTTGTTCATGGTTATGTGGTTTGTGTGGATGAAGTATTACTGTACACGAGTCGAGGACTTAGTAGCAACCTCTAGAATTGAGACTGAATTAATGAATTGGCTATCATTTTCCCTTTTCTAAGGGTGGTGCCTCGAGGTGAATTTAATGCGAGTTACATTCTGTTATTTAGTATAAATTTTCATTATTTCTGACAGTCGAAGTTGAGTGTCATCCCCCTACTTCAATTTTGTATCATTTCTGAATTGTCATAATTATCATATTTTAATATAATTTAAGGTATTAATGCTACATTTATTTACCTGTCAAACGACTAATCATAAGCTCTGTATTATAGTATAATACTGTATAATGGACTGTGCCATACTGTAATATTCTGTACAACAAAGAATGCAATTTCCTATACTGGTATAGTGTAATTTATTTGTTTGTATTCACTTCATTAGAACTTAGTCAGTCATATAATATGTACTTTAGTATATATATATTGCGCTGTACTGGTACTACTGTATGTTGTACGTAAGTATGCTGTACTATGAGTATAGCATACTGAATACAATAGTGTGTTCCCATCCCACAGCCATTACTGCAGTAAGCAGTACATAAGTGAACACGGGGCAGCTATGGCTCAGGAGGTAGAGTGTTGTCCACAAATCACAGAGCTGGGGGTTCAAACCCCAGCTCCTCCTGTCCTTGGGCAAAACACTGAACCCCAAATCCCTGGAATGTCCCTCTCTTTCTCACACTTTAAGCAACTGTAAAAGACACAATGAAAAGCTGCTGCTATAAAATGTATATCCTCATAACACACCTATACACAAAGATTGCTAACCTTTGCTATAACAAACTGCCATTCACGAAACATGAAAGAATGAAAGCATGAAAGAATTACTGTATAGGACAACAATCATTTTATTACTGTGACACCTAGATCTTCATCATCTTCAGGAGAATTAGTCAGGTTATTTTTAAATGTGTTGTGTGCCTGGGAATGGAAAACATTATGTGTGTTTTTGAGACAGTTTCATTCATCCAAGTGTAATTTATTCCTTTCCAAATCGTTTGGCATTTGGATGCAAACTGTGTTTGACTTTAATTTGTGATGAATCTGCAGTTTTAAAGCCTACTTTCTACCGTTTGGATAGAATTCAGAGTAAAGGGAAAAGAAACCCAGTACTTCTCTCAAACACACATGAACAAAATGCTATGTAAAGCTTTCTACAAGTGTGAACTAGCCTAAGAGGCCCAAAGCTATTTCACAGTCAGATAAAAAAAGAAACAGCCTTCTGAGAAAATCTGAGAAATGTTAAGTTCTGCCATTTAGCCTTAAAAATTTAAAAAGATTTTTTAAAATGGTTTTCATTATACAAAACAGTGCTATTTTAATAAATATTTAACCCAAACAGAGATGTCTGGACGTACGTTTTTTAAGATGTTTGGTTCTGAAATCCTTTTTCCTCATAAACTGAACTCTGGTCACAGCCACAAAGCTGAGTGCTCTCAGTGTGAATGGGCTGTGACTGGTGGTTTTAACCCTCTGCAGGCCTGATGCTGAGATCTGTCAGCTCTTCACCTTCGTTCAATACATCACTGTCTTCCTCCACAGGCAGGTGCGAGCCAATCAATACCCTCATTCATTAGAATCCCCACCAAATGGCCCTTAACAATTACATCGCCATTGTCATTAGGGCAGACATACCCTATCTTATTATCACAGCAATATGCAGTATTTGCCGGGGTGCATACATTAACAGCAGTCATAATGATTTTCATCAAGATTTTATAAATACAAATGGGAATCTGGGCTTGGCTTGACCAGTTTGTTTCTGTGGTGTACTAAATTTGATCAGAGAACAGTTGGGTCAAGTATGAATCTGATAAACTTCTGTTCTCCCACACCTGTGGGGGCGTACAGGTCCTTTAATATAAATATATGTTTAAAACAGTCAAACACAGTGCTGTAATCAATATTTTAAAAGAGAAAACACAGCAAAGAAGACAGACATCACCATAATTGTCGGTGAGCATGAAAAAAAAAAAATACAAAAACACCAAAACTGCAAGAAGGAATACCTGACCAGAAATGTTGTAATACTAAGATAATAAGAAAGACTTTTATTTTACACCCAATGACTCAAATGTAACATGCAGCATTATACTGTGGGTAAATCATCACAAACTTCTGGCAGCCATCTTGTGGCCATTGATCAACCTGAGCTGAAATACAGTGACTATAATCTAACAAACCAACCAGTTCAGTCAGTATTTAATGGTGAGTGTCAAGTTTGTGCATCATACTTAAAGACGCAGTGAAATAAGATAAAAAATACAATCTCCAATTTCTAATGACTCATCTTGAACTACGTAGCATAGACATGTTTTTTTCCAATCAAATGTGATGTGGGCCGCTGAGCTAACCACAGCCACTATATAAAACTAGTGGTTCCTAGATATATAGCAGAGCAATATCACATCAGGACACCTGTGTTTGGATCTCAGTTGGCAGAAACTTAGTTGTATCTGTTGTTTCTAAGTTATTCATTTGTCCGTCATCCACTGCCTCCCCTGCCCCACTTTCGAGTGATCTAATCATTTGTCAGCGCCTACCATAACAAAATAAAACCGTTTTCTGATCTCACACCACTGTGGTTAGGGTTTGGTTAGGTTTAGTTATGGAAAGATTGTGGTCTGGGTTAAAATAAGTACTCGGTTATGGTTTGGGAATGATCGTGGTCAAGGTGAAAATAAATAGGAAGCAAACAGTGGTCTTTTGTGGCAACACAGTTTTGCAATTGAAACTGAGACACTGGTCTATTTCTTATATTCTTGTTTGGAAGATTTGATTTTATTCATTTAGACAACCCTGGTCAGATGTAGCCACTGCCTACCTGGACCTTACATTCAGGCAGATGCAGAGAGCTCAGATATTACGTGATCAGTTCATTAGAACTTCCATTAAGCTAGGCTACAGGGAAGAAAACACTACCTCCTGATAAAGACATCATGTCTCTCTGAAAATTGAACAAAAGGAAGGTGGATAATGAAAACTAGATGAGGTAATGTGTCAGTTCACACACTCAGCACATATTAAACATGCTTAGTTTGCTTTGAAGTAAAGGAAGGTGAGTATAAAATGTAAGATTTAACAAATCAGTGACAAAAAGTAGATTTTAGTCTGGCTCAGATGAAGAACCTAGGACAAGGTCGCTTAAAGTATTTGTCAAATAAAAACATGATAAAGTAACATTCAATGGACCCCTACAGATCATTCTTTAACTCATAAATATCAATATATATGATATATGTGTGTATAAGGTTTAACAGCCCTTGGCAGGTGAAGCAACCACATTTTGTGTATTGTTTGGCAGTCCAATAGACCACCATCTGGAGAAGTGCAGATGTTTTTAACATCTCAGTGCTGGTGTAATGGAGTTAGACGGATAGCACCTGTTGAAAGTTGCCTGTGTGTGTCCTTGTAGCCTATTTATGCTGCAGTTTATGGTTCAAGAGAATACAGAAAACAACATATTTAAAAAGGGATCTGGGGAGTGTGCCTCTCCTCCCAACGTGAAGATTCATCCAGTGGATTGTCACTGGTGGTTTCATTTTCTGTAAGCGGGAAATCAGTGGACGAGAAAAAAAAAATCCGCTGTCATATACTCTGTCTGTGTCTCTCACACACAGAGACAGCCATTTCATTTCTCCACTTTATTGCTACAGTGATTTACACTCCCTGCACTGTGGCATGATGGCTTCCTGACAGCGCTGTTTTAATGGCTAGGCATTGTTATGATTTTCTATTTTGGTAGCCATTTGTCCACTTTTTTCATGTTGGGTTATTATGCAGATGATCCAACCTACAGAATGGAACATGTTACTGAGAAATAGTAGTTTTGATAACAGTGCTGAATCACCAGACTTCTGATGCACTAATGGCTGTGTTCACTCTGACTCCAGCACTGCACACAAGCAGGGGCACAGGGAGAACAGTGGAGGATTCAGTCTCTCCCTTTTAATCAGTGTCCCTCACTGCTCAGAACAGTGATAATGGGCATGCCAGGGGCCGCAAAACTAGGATGTGCTAACAGGAGCTTAATGGAAGATGGAGAAGAGAGTGAGATATGTAAGGCTTAGCGGAGGGCTCAACAAATGAGGAGGCTTTCCCAACCAGAATATTTTGTTCATGAGACGAAGAATAGAAAGAGGGTTTGTGTGTGCGTTGATCTATCTGTGTATTCACAGCTGTCCGGCTGATTTCAGCTCAGGAGCTGCTGAGCAGTAGCATGCAGCCATTTACAACCTTCACGCTCTAACTGTTGTGTGTGTATGTGCTACACGCACATGCATTTGCATGTCCGCAGAGACCAACACACACACACGTGCACATGCACAAACACACAGTCTTCCCTGCACTGATGCTTTTGCAGCAGTTCCCAGCACAGTTTGGGAATTCTCTAATGTTAATTAATGGGAGGCACCAGAGCATGCAATTCCTAATTAACCCCTGAGAATGATGCTGCAAAGGCATGCAAGTGGAAAAGCAAAAAGAAAAAGAACACAATTTACTTTTTCAAGACCCTGTTTCCCAGCTACAGATCCATATGTTGCAAACCACTTTGCAGATCATTGGCAGCTGACGGCAACATGGCTGATCTTTTATTCCTTTTGCCACCGGGCACAGTGGCAGGGGAATAGAGATTAATTGGTGTGATCATGTAGCTAATTCAGAAAATGAAAGAAAATCAAGGTGGGTTTATGGCTCAACATGAGAAGACCTACTGAATGGCGAAGTGATTAGTCATCTAGCGAAGGAGTCAAGTCTGCTGGCACACAAACATCTATTTGAAAACAGATCATGACCTGGCATTGGCATGCAATTACTGTATGCTTTACACTTATTAAGAAGTCCACACACCCATGAAATATACCCATGAGCATACAACTTCAGTACGAGTGTGTCAGTACATTCACACCACACCAAACTGCAGCTTGGGTCACAGCACATTCATTGGCAGTCTAGCCAAGAGCTTCATACCGCATGCCACATTCTTGATTCAGAATAAAAGGTGTGGAAGGAAACAATGATTCACCAAATACTGCCCCACAGTGAGAGTAAGGGGATGTGTCAGTGCCAAGGTAAGGGGCTCACCCGAGGGGAACACTGGTGGCAAAAATCATCTTGACATTATATGCCGTGTATCTTGTGTTGATACAAATGAGCATCAGAGAGAATGGTACTCATTTCCTGTGTTGCAGCAGACCTGCACAGTTAAGTTCAAGGGCATAATTTCCACTAAGGATGGACGAGACATGTCCCTCTCACATTCCCCTCAAAATCCTAATTTTGTCCCCTCACACATATATAGAGCTCATAAGTCATGTTTGGAATCTTGAAAAATTACCTAAATGATTAGTCAGTTATCACAATAGTTGCTATCAGACAACTAATTGATTCATTAATTCATCGTTTACCAGTATTTGTAGAAGACTTGCACATTAGAAAAAGGATCAGTAGACATGTATTCAGTATGAGCAGGGATGTTGCGCTACATAAATGTGGGAGTGAAGCAGATGATGTGTTGGATGAAAATTGAGATTTCCCCTTAGTTGAACCAGCATTAGTCAGCTTATGTCAGTAATTAGGCCAGGGCAGGAAAGCATTTATCATTGTCAAGGACGTACACTCGACAGATATGACTTTCTTCAACAGATGTGAACTCCCATTACTGCATTTACACCTCTAAGCGTCATTATCCACTTAGTTTTGCTACAGGCATTTCACGTGTTAATAATATCGCTTGTAAAGCAATCACGTCTTAGGTTGAGTTAGGTAAGTGTATCCTGAATAATTCTGTGGTCAGATAGCTATTCCTACACTCATACATGTGCAAGAAGATACTGAGTAGTAGTAGCAGGAGAAGTCCTCATGGGAAACCAACAGCTTAGCTTGGAAAGAGCACAGGTACAAAAGAGATATACAGCTGTACATCATTTTACAATGATGCAAAACAGAGCACATTTCTTTAAGAGAGTCATTAACTGCCAGAATGTGTCAGGGAGATACAGTAGTATGGTAGTCTAACACTTAATTTAAGTAGAAGAGCTTTTCAGCAGCACCCAGTTTCATTTTCATATAATTACATGTGTTTATTTCTGGGAGCTGCTCAGTAGAGTTATACACCCAAACAGTCCTGCAGGGATTTATTAATCTGTCTGCAACAAGCCTGCTTTTCAGGTAATAAAAGAGATGAATTCAGAGAATGGACAGGCCGTGCAGATGACCAGTAACTGGGTGAAGTTGAGCGGTAATTTGTACGAGGTAGCTAAATGCTCAATAATGGATTTACAGAGATTACTGCAGTGCTGACCATTTTTGAGGTGAGCGATGATCAGTATGTGCGGGGAAGTACACAGCTGCATACACAAAGTCTGACCTCACATCTTAAAAAAAACCCCTGTTTGCTCAAACCTGGTCGTCACACTGCCTATAATCGGGGATATATACTGTATGTTCCTAAAGAACAAGCTCTTGTCTGCTGTTTGATATACCGCATTCAGCATGCAGCCAGTCATTCTGGAATCTCGTTTTAGATGATTTCTGTCACATATGAATTATTAGCTTCAAAAAACGAATTCAACCGTCTTTTCATTTGAATGTGTTATTATTGATTTGTTACAATGGATTATTGATGGTCGGTGTTTTGTATTATTTTCTGAGTTTAAAACACTATGTATGATATGACTATTGATGGTTGATGGTTTTTAATTTTTTAAACTTGTTGTTGTGATTTTACAATGATTGTATATACAGTATGATATGTAAAAATATCCTTAAAGATCCCCTCCAGACTTATTTTAAGGCCGATAAAAATACTTTGCTTTGAATAATAATGTTTTTTCCACAAAAAAGTGAAATTACCCAGTTCAAAATTCTTAAAATTCAGACATGCAAATATTGTCCTACTCAATTCCCAGCGTATCGGCACTGGAGGTTTCAGGTTTCCACGTCACACTTGTGTAAGTTGCATATTGGGCCATGGAGTGGCTTCCAAACAAGCTGTGATGACACAAAATCCTGCTTGTACATACATGAGATGCAATGTGAAGTGAAACTTCCTCTCTTCAACAGACTGATTTGAAAACTTTTCTTCATCTTCTTTTAGTGTACAACTCTGCACATACATCATTCTGCACAGTTGAGGTTAAATGTCCAAGCGAAGTAACAACCTGATTGTAACGACTTTGATTTGCTCTGCCACGAGGAATTCATATCCACTCATCTTTACAGGGACTTTATACACAATCGCTGCCTCTGAAATTCACTTTAGGTTCAGTCTGAATACACCTTTAGCCTTCAACAGTAGAAGTGCTGTGTGTCACACGTTCTTACATATAACATATAGCATGATATTGCTATATGTTCTATGTTCACTGAGATTAAAGGCACAGGGTAATGTTTCACTGGATATGTTGACTTGAGTACAAAGAAAAAGCAGCTGTTCAAATAAAAAGTGTTAGCTTAAAATGTTATTCCACTTCACTGTCTATTGAGGGAACAGTTTCTGGCTTTGAGAGCTTAAGTAAGCCAACTGGTGTTATTTTCTCCAGGCAGAGTCAAATGTGTACACAATATGATGCCCTTCTCTCACCAGATTGTCAATGACAGGTTGAGGGTGCCCAGCCTGCGAGGGGCGCCTGCGACAATGCTGATGGAGAGTGACGCTCAATGGATCACGTGTGGCAGCAGCTGAATGTGACTTTTTCAATCACAACATTAACCAGATGTCTTCCTATAATCTCGGTACAGATCTTCATCAATAACAGCCATACCCACATACCCACATTAGAATTAATTTCATGTAACACTGCAGACTAATGACGTTCTGTAAATGGATGCCTTTCAGAATGACAGTAAATATGCAGATTTGTGTGAAACGACATAAGAAAATAAGAAGCCTATATAATAACTGCACTATTTATAATCTAATAGCGATGTTAACTGATGTGATTGATTTAATGATGCATGGTCCAATCAACAGATTGTAATTCACCAGTCCAAACTAAATATAATTGGGGGTTATAGTCGTCATAATCATCACCGTGTTTAAGAGGTGAGGCATTTCAAAGAAACAATGTCCTGTGAAAAACTGGCTCCATTACCAGAGAGATGGAGGTGTACTTGATGAATCACAGTGCTCTTAGCAGCAAATTTAATCTGTAATGATGCACTCCATTTGACTAATCATCAAGTTGTAATGTCAGATTGTAGCAACCCATCCATCTGTAACTTTATATTGGCACTCATTTGACTGAGGTATGAATTAAAGTCACCAATATGGTTGGATATTTATAATTGCTCTACGGTCGCTTTCACACCTTATTTCATTTGGTGCAGCCTTATGTGTTCCAGCAGCAAGGAAGTGCCCTGACTCGCTAACTTCATCTTTTAATGTCTGCACCAGTGGGAATGTGTTGCATGTGTAGATTGAAATCTGCTACTTGTGATCCCTCTGCACCTGCATTTTAGCAAATATCTGACCAGTTTTATAATATAACATACAGTGTGAAGGAGTGAAATTGTCACCATAGAAACATCAAGACGCAACATAACACCGAACGTAACTTTTCGCCAAAGGTTGCCTTTTTAATCCGATATCAGCGGTGGATATTCCTCAAAAACGTGGACGTGTGTTCCCAACTCTGAGAAATGTATAGCAGGCTGTGTGAACTGATCATGACTGTGACTTTATTTATCTTTTCTGGTGCTCACAAAGAGCTCACAGAATATTAGGTTATGAGCATTATTAGTAGAGGCTACAACTGAACCTTATATGTCATAGATGACGAACAGGCAAACAAGATGAAAACAGTCAATCTTGTGCCACAATATTATCAGGGCAATGCGTGTGAATGCACAATGTACGTTTCTTAATTGACCCTCACAAGGAAGGTTTTAATTTGCTGAATACAGGTGCTTTTTCCCAGCAGATCTTATTTTCATATTTATATTAAATTACACCTTAGGTCAATGTGATATAAGTCTGATATTCTACGGTTGGCTAATCAGCCATCAATTATTTTATTCATTTTCTTGTTTTCCACCTTTCTTTCTTTCTTTTTTTTTCACAGAAGTATCTCCCGGTACATATGATTGGATTCCAACTAATTATTATTTGCATGGTAATAAATTTACATTTCAATCATATCTTTTGGAATTACAAATGATCAATATGATACCTGGAATTAGTTAATGTGGTAATGAAACTAATGTAACCTTAAGTATGATTTGTTCAAATGTATCTGTGTAACTAAAGTCATAAAACAAACTACATGCTACTGCCTCCCATTTGCACTTGACTATTCATTAGATCACATGATATACCCATTCAGATTATCTCTAATGTAGACACAGATGAAAGACTTTCAAGCCAAAACCTCCAAAGCCTCTGACTAAGGAAAAAAAAATCTCATTTTTGCTCCAAATCCTAGTGATCAATCTTTCCTCTCACCCGTCCGTCTGTTATCTTCTCCCATTTGTCTGGGGTCTATTTTGCCCCATCCATCCACAAACCACCCTATAAAGCTGACTTTTCTGACTGCCTCATCGCACAACATTGGTGCTCTCTCTGTCTAGCCTGAGGTCAGCTCCGGGAATGAGATGGCGTTGCGAAGATAGTGGAAAAATGTCACCCGGGAATGAAATATTGATGGACAGAAAGGCCTTGCCTCTTTCCCTTGCCCTCGGGTGTGGAGTGAGAGTCACGCAGTTAATGGGCAACGAAGAGGAAAGCCAAAACAAACACAGTAATCCACAAGAAAGGAGACAGACAGAGAGCAATGCGGGAACGCCACAATCCTGTCCATCCTTTCCCTCGGAGGTATCGTTATCTTCTCCCTCCCTCTAAGCAAACCATAATCAGATTCTCTTGCACTTCACTTGATGTGGTTTATTTCCAGCCAAAGCCTTCTAGGCTTAACATATGATCCCCTTCTGACAAATAAGGAATCAATACAATGTAAATAAGGAGAGGGAAAATAAATCCCAACATCTGAATTTGCATAACTAGATGCAAGGTAAAGCTAGGGTGAAACATGCTGTCTGCTTGCTGTTTTAGTGAGCCTCAATTACAAAGCAGGAGAGACAGCAGAGAGAGATGTCATCCCTCTGCTGCTGAACAAAACCAGTGCTGTTGTTTGCTTTTACAAAGCACACTCAGCAGTCATCGACATGTCATTCATGTCAAGTAAGAGTCAAGGTGTATTTTGTATAAAGATACATAGAACAGCATGAAGTAGGGGACAGGTAATGTAGGCAGTTTACCAGGCTGTCACTAAAGCCATTGTATATTTCAAGAGTAATAATGACTATGTCACATTTGGGCTGATTTTGTCATTCCATGGAGCAGGAGGCAATAAAGCCTGATGACAGCTTTAACTGTGATGAGAAAAAAATCAAGTCGCATTAGAACCAATTTCAAATGATACCTTCATAGAAGCAGAACTCTTCTCAAGGCCAATGACTATTGAATAAAAATACATCCTGCATTTTAATGTATATTTCATCCATTTCAGTGCCCCACTCATTTCCATCCACGGCAAGAGTATTTAACAGGAAAGCTGTGAATTCCAGCAGTTACAGTCAATGTTGTGGATTACTCACCATTGATCCATTTGGCCTCCGGGTCATGGACCTTGAACTCAGGTTTGAACAGATCCTCCACAGACAGTTTGGTGTCGCTTCCAGCTTGATTGTCAGCTGCAAAAAACAAGCCATGAATTGTTGAGTTACCTAACGCTTTTTGTCAAGTATGGGTACCACAGAGGTGTAATGTTCTGTCCAGTTATTAAACACACCACCAAAATGTCATGACCTTGTTACTTAAATGTCCAGAGTGTAGGATTTAGTGCCATCTAGTGGTCAAATTGCAGTTTGCAACCATTTGAATACTGCTCGCCTCACCCTCTCCTTCCAAGTGTGTAGGAGAAACTACGGTGGCCACAAAACCCGCGAAAAACACTGGAGCCAGTGTTTGGTTTGTGCGTTCTGGGCTACTGTAGAAACATGGCGGTGCAACATGGGGACCTCCGTGGAAGGGGACCCGCTCCTTCTGTAGATATAAACAGCTTATTCTAAGGTAATGAAAACACAACAATCCTTATTTTCAGGCGATTATACACTAATGAAAACATACTTATGAATATCATATTCCATTTCTGCCAATAGATCCTCCTAAATGTTACACACTGGACCTTTAAAGCAACAATGAGTCAAATTACTTTGTATAATGTGACAGGGATCGCTTAACGTGACAAACATCACCTAACTCAGCACTTGTCGGAGCATTTTAGTTACTTAGCTTTTTGTTTTGGTTTAACTGTCTGCATATTTGTTTACAGTTCAGTTTTCTGATCAGGCAAGCAGCTTTTTTTAATAAAAAAAAAAAAACTCTTATAAACCCACTGTACACAACCTGCCCTGCATCAAACAGCAGGTTAACAACAAGCTAACATCTAACATTGAACATCTATCAAGCTATCCTGAGAAGAAGATTTTCTTCTCAGGAGTTGGTGGATACCAAAACAGAGCAAATAGGAGAGTCAGGTGACTGCCCCCTAGTGGCCAAAAGTTGATTAATGTAGCTTTCGGGTTTAAATTTTAAATTGGACTTCTGGCTAATCAAAGACATCCCCTTTACCTGCAACCTGCAAGGTTCACATTGCGTCTCATGTATGCAGGGGCCACAAGGTTTCCATGTTTACCAAGACAAAAATAAAAACAGATGAATATTTACATCTGTTGGCTTGTTGTACCTGTAACAGGTGTGTTGAGGGTCCTTTTAATCCAGATTTAAATAAAGGCACTTACACACACAAAGAAACCCATATGAATGGAAAAGATGCACATGGAACAAATGTTTTTCTCAGAATGGCATTTCATATGTTCATTAACATGCTTGAAAATCCTCAAGCTGTTCCGATGTTGCCCCTGGAAATGTTTCATTTTTAATTATGAAATGTTATGCCTTAAGCAGAAAGAGAACATGCCAATTGTAAGCTCCTGAATAGGACAGCTACTGATTGTGAGCAGAATATGAGGGCCAAGTCATTTTGAATGTCAGCCATATTGGCATTCCTTGATAACTCCACACAGCATGTTTGTTTATGGAGGCAATGAAAGTCTAACCAACCGTGGAATACCCCAGGGGAGAGAGTGGCTGCATGGGCAGTGGATTGTGATGATTTTACATCTGCTTAATATTGGGCTTTTTCTTTCATAATTTTGAAAGCAGGTACACAATAGTATTAAAATAGCCAAAGAATACTTATCAGCTAACTGGATAGAACAATTGTGTGATATAGAGACACCAGGTTAGAGGTATGAGGGGGTCTCATAGGCCCCAAAACACTTTTGAGTAGTGTGGCTATCTCTGGCATAACAGTGGGTACTGGTGTTAAGAAATACTCAATAAGGCAGCAGAGCACAATCATGGCTGAGTGTTACCTGGAGTGAGGAGGATGACAGACATGGTGATGAGGGAGCAGACCACCAGGATGACCAGCAGAGCGATGGCAATCCCCTTCCAGTTCCTCTGAGGAGGACTCACCCCACCCAGGTCCTGTAGAGAGAGAGAGAGAGAGAGAGAGAGAGAGAGAGAATGGAGGTCAGAATGGAACAGAGAAAGCTACTGAAGTGGCTGGTGTATTTTTATGAGGAATACAATGACTTCCCCAGCTGACAGTCTCTTTTACATTGCTTAAGTTTGACAGTTGTGATGTTTACCAACTTGATTGTTGCTACTAACACCTTTAAGGCCAGATAATCATGAAAGTGATGACAACAGACATCAAATGTAATGTAAAAAGCTAGATATTTCCTCAGAGGTAAATATGAAAGGTAAATCATTTAGAGGAATGGCAACGCAGCTCCATCCTGATGATCACATATTGTACACACCACGCACAGTGATGCTGCTTACTGTACCTGTATTAACGTGGGTCACATTGAGGCTTTGTATTTTCAATCCAATCCCTTGCACGGTGAAGGATTTGCAATGAAGGGCTTTGCCTGAGCCACACTGTAAGCCCCAAAAATGAAACTCAGTGTTTCTGATTTGTGTTTCGGTGCTGAAAAACTGGAAAGTATTTGCATGGTTCAGTCATGGCTCGTACAACAGTTCCTTTGAATCACACCTTCTGACCTGTGGAAAACACACTTTCTGCAGCTGAGTTGAATGTTGTGTTATGACCCTCAGACCGAGATGTTGCTACATCTTTGGCAGATAAATAATACAGCAGGCATTTGCATTCAACAGATCGTTCAAAGTGGCTGCATGAAGGCTTGGTTTGAGCGATCTGAGTTACCGTAGAGTACACTGTGTGTGATATTATCTATAGCTATCCAGGAGAGTTTGTGAAGCTTTAGCCTGCAACTCCATCTCTGAGTCCTGGTATCAGAGGGTCTTAAACTGAGTCTTCCACCACATCTGCAGCCTCTGATAAGGTGAATTAAGCCTCCCCCCTATACGTTTCTTCTCACCACAGCTCCTCCTGGCCTCAATTATCCACAAAACCCTGCAGGTCAAATGATACTGGCCACCAACCCACTACTTGATTGGCTGGAGGGGAGGGGAAACAAAACGACTGCTAATTAGAGCTAGGTTCCGCTTTCACAAAAAAGCTGTCTTCGCATCCGTCTCAGAAGTCCATTTCCTAAGTACTTCACATGGTGGTTTAAAAGCAGTGCAGCTCACTTTTTCATCTGATAGACATGTCTGAAAATGTCACATATACTGCCTGATGAGCCAATTATGATTGATGTACATGTTATTTCTCACAGATCACAAAGTAGCAGGCAGAGAACACAAAGTTACCAGCCACAACCCACACTTAACAGAACTTTGGCTGTTTAGTGCACATTTTCTGCATAATTTCTGGTGCACTCAAGCATTCTGCCTCAGAGTACATGGAACTTAACTGTCACCATGACTGCAGACACACATTACATGGATGTAGTGTTACATTTTTCACAGCCCCCGACTCATGAGACTGATCTATTATCAGGACTTGCTGCTCATTTCATTAATACCACAAAACGCTGACGTGTCCTTGAAAACTGACAGCAACTCTAAATTGCCCTTGTGCCTCCACGCATGAGATTCTTACTCTCTCTCTTTTTCACTTTCTCTCTATCTCATTTTCTCTCACCCCAATTTCCTATTTAGCCACTTTTGAATAATCATCCTCAATTTATTAACTCAATTATGAGCAGCAATAGAACCACTAGGAGAATTTTGACCCGCTGAGTCTTTTCATTATCATTATTAGGATTGTGGAGGCATAGAAAGGGCCCTGATAAACGGTTAGCCTACCAGAAAGAATGATACAGCAACTGGGCTTCGTCATGATCATTAGACCCTCATCAGAGGGAACAGAGGACAGACAGGAGCCTTCATGACGCATTGTTTCAGTCAAAAATGCTTTAATCATGATGACAACCAAACTAGCTGACTGAGTATTTCCAGAACCTTTACTCTCTTACATTAACATGATTTAATGAGGCACATTATTATGTCATCTCTACTAGTGTGCCACATTTGACAACATCCTACACAACCCAACACAAACAACACTACAAACTCAAATCGGTACCCTTTCTGTCAACGCGTCATTCATTTTCAAGATGTGTTCATTTACTTCACATAAAGGTGCAAGTCTGTGATACACAGGGTTATAAATAAACTCCTGACAGGCTGGGCAGTGAGAACAAGAAGCCCTGCACCTTCATTTTTCTCTGCCTGCAAATAAAAGCACAAGGACAAAAGCCTCTTCATATACAATAATCTCTTTATCTACCCATTCTCCTCTACGACTCTTTACCATACACTTTACCATCTGACAGTTAATGTACTGGTTACTTATTTTCTATTAATATATGTCTGTGTTGTGCACGGTGATTATCAGCTGTCAACATATCAAGGCATGTATAATACATGTTGTATACCAGACAAAGGTGCTTAATTTGCCATGTCATATTCACAGTGATTGCATAATTGCATGTCTAAATGTCAGAGCAAAATGTCATTCTAGCAAAAGTGTTCAAAACGACCCAATTGGAGAACAGTATGAATCAACCTAACGCAAACCAATGTCTATACCTTTAAAGCCAGAGATGGAAAGTAACAAATCAAAGTACCTAACTCCCTGTGAGACAGCAAACAAGCATATTGTCCAAAATCCTTAATTGTTTCTTTTTGCATATTTCTGATTTTGTTGTATTCAATCACTTCTCAATTTCAAATAATAACTGAACAGTTTTTTGTTATGTTATTATAAAACAATCAGCATTTTGTTTATTCTAAGAAAAAAGTTGGTTACCAATTTGAAGAGCCTTATTGCATTGCAGAGCGTTTTGTTTTTGTTGGTAGGATGAGTTTCATGGGTACGGTCAGAAGGCCAGTGGCTGAATGTAACCTAACTGCTGCTCAGAGTAGTCTTCAGAACAGCTACATTTGCAGCATTACCAGCAGTGTTAAACACAAATCAAGCTTATCCCTAAACAATATTTAAATCAAGAAACAATCCTTGGGTCCAATATTCTAAAGAGAAATCCAAATCAGAGCCATTTTTTGAAGCGTGTTTGACATCTGTCACTCGTCTGGCTTATGGAACTGATACTCCTCCATTTTTTAACAATATGTAACAATCAACTCAGAGAGACGTGTGTGAGACGCGCGTCGTTACATGATACATGAGAGTCCTTTATTTTTTTCCCCTTCTGGCAAAGTGAAACGTAATCTCCACAGACAGGAGTTCAAATGACACAAATCTTCAAATATGTTTTGCTCTCTATGTTATTGATCATGGCCAAGTTCACTATGAGCCTTCCGGTTTCACCATGGGTATATACTGTACAGTACAGCTGCAGTGGGCTGCAGAAATAAAATAAATCTATCAATAAATAAAAACTGCTGTTTTTTGCTTTCCTTCCTTTTAGCTATTCAGTTTCTGATATTAGTCAGAATGCTGAACACAGTTTGTCAGGCTGCTTTCAGCTCTTCAGGAGTTGTGCTGCCGACAGGACGGGCTCGGAGGACAGAGGTGCCATTACGGAGGATGGAATTTGTGTGGATTGAACAAATCAACTCCTCGGTAGCACTTACACACCGCTGTGAATTCCCAGTAATACTTTTTTCCATCCCTGCTGAGGGTCGCCACACTGACTCCACATGGAGGGTTACAACAATTAAAAGAACATAATGAAAGTACTTCTGTTGAATCTCAGTGTCCTGATAGAACAACAAGAAATGCCACATGCATGCATGAATGTGTAAAAATCCTTGCTTCTTATTTTTCTTCCATCTGTCATTATTTATTTATTCCACCCAGACAACGATCAGAACCCTCTTTTAATTAAACTGACTCTGACTGTAATTCTGCCTGTCTCTCTCTGGAACATACACCATCACACATGATCAATACGATCAATTATTCATCAGGTCAAGTAGACCACAGAAAATAATGATGCACATTTGTTGTTAAAGAAGTATTGAGGGGCACAGCTGAGTGAACAGGGATGATGGTGTTAATCCATGCATGAATTCCAGCAGGACCGGACTCACAGAGTGCACAAGAGCACATTTACAGTAAGGAAATGAGCAGTTTTAAATTCTAAGTTCTAAATTAGTTATTAATTATTGCAATTTCTCTAAAACCAGAATCTCACTCATCAATTTATAATTTAAAGGAGTACTGCAAGTTAGCATTGCACCTCCATAAAGTTGGGGAATTAGAAAGGGCCAGATGTGAAAAAGATGCTCAAAATCGATGCAGCCGAGGCTAAGATATCCTGACTTTTAGTCCGTATGAGTCAAGCAACAAAAAACACTGGATCCTACACTTCCCATAATGCAACTTGATTCTCGATAAACTTGATTAGACCCTGCCCGGTAAATGCCCACATCTTTCAAACACCATGGCCCCAGTTTGTACCTCAGGCTCTCTGTTTTAAAAAAAAGGGCCTCCAACACATAGCTGACATGACCCTGGTGACATCATCAGGCTTATTTCCTCACACTGCACGAAGCTCCTACAGAGCCACAGAGGACATTATACAACTGTCTTCACAGGCTGAGTGGTATTTCCCAGGAGTAAACTGATCTTTATGTTTAAAATCAGTGGAGTGCCCCTTTAAGTATTATTCGCACAATCCAAATCATGCTATTTGTCTACGATTTCAATTAACAGTATGTCAGTGGTGGTAAGATTATTCCATAACATTTTCAATAATCAATGTCTGGAAGGCATATGTGGTATAGAGCAGTAAAGCAGACGATAGGACAACAGGGAAAAACTCCCCTGATTGCTGCAAAGCAGTCCCTTGGCAATCATATGGCTGAGCTGTGTGCTAACAGAAGCCATTTTCTATAATTACATCATCTTTCTTTGAAATAGCAAGAATAGCCTACAAAAACCGAGAGAAAACAACTTAATAAAAAAAACCAATGACTTACGTTATTATAGGGAGCCTATAATGAGAGCAGAAAGCACAACAGGAGAGAGACGTGCAGCTGATTCCTGCTTGACTGCGCTGACTGGAAATTTTACTTACGCTATATTTATAGTACTTATGCTTTATTGTATATATTGTACTTTTGGGAATGTGCGTGCTGTCCCTTTATAGCAAAATGCAACGTTCTTACTTTTGAGGGAAGTGCACTGTTGGTCCCACCCTCCTCCCCCTCAGCTGGAGACAACATACGGGACCATCATGTCTAAAAAAACACCACAGATGTTGAGTGTGTTTTTGAACATCTCTGCACATTAGGCTTTACTGTCCTTTCAGCTGCATGATCTTTGTTGCTGGCTTCCCTGCACTTGAAAGCTACAGGAGATGTCAATAATAAGCTAGAACACAGTCATTTAGGCATAGAAGGTTACAGACAGACATAGAGTTATTTTGTTGTTAAAAATACTGTGTATTTCTGTCTCAGCTCCTACTCTACCCCTACACACTTCCCTTTCCTTATTGTTGGCATACATCTAATTTCCGAAGAAGGAGAGTGTGAGAACGATGAGACATTATGTAAAATTAGAAAGCTAATGCTGCCTTTGAGATGTTTGATTAAGACCCCTACCATCTTCATCAGACTCCTGCTAATACGCTTATTCCATACTGGCTTTCTGTGCACGCGTGTGTGTTTGTGCGCAAACGTATGCACATGCAACAAGCCCACGGTTAGAGGAGTAAGCCTATTTATAGAGCTGTGAGCTTACCCTCACCTGCACTCTGACCTTGGAGAGAGTGTGACAAATGACAAGCAGCATTGCAGCAGAAGCCGAGCCATTTTAACAATGACAGCAGGTCGGAGAGGGAGAAAAAAATAAGGCCATCTGTATGGGCTTATTTTTGTTTACCCATGAAATACCATTTCTCGCTGCCTCGTGAATCATTGACAGCCACAGCCAAAGCCATGCTGGGGTCTTGAGGCTTAACATTTGAAATTGATCCACTTGCTAATAGGAAACGGCAAGCTTAGCTACATGTTGTCGTCTTATTGTATTAAGCATTATCAGCCTTGCCCTGAAGGGCATTGCTATTGGCCGTTGGTCCATGTGAGATAATTCTCAATTAGTCACTGTCCCTGCCATATTGGTTTCAGGAAAGGTTTTTAACTCACACAGCAGTGCAATGGTATTACTGTATATTAATATGGATGCTGAGATTAGCAATACAGAAGCAAGAGAATCACAACAAAACCACGGAACTAATGCTAAAATTATTTGCTCCTCATATTTCATATATATTATTGAACTCTGAATGAAAAACTGGTAGAAATAAAGAAAACTAGAAGGGCAGTCGGAGAGCGCACACCTCCAAGGCCAATATTCCAGTCATCTACAATATGCAACTCTGCAAGAGCAACCACTATATAATGTATGTCTGGATATATTTCCAAAACTATTAGAATTACAAAATATGTCAAAATATGGTTTGCCTAGCCTCATCATCTCACACCTCCAATTGCTTTTTTCTTACATGCCTGCTGCATTGCGGTGGCTGTTGTGTTTTGTTGTATGTTTAGTCGCGGCACACCATTTTAATTGTGCATAATGAAAGTGAAAAATAAATTGTGTATCCGCCCCGTGACTCAGATCCTCTCCAAAATGTCATGGGTTCTTTCTTGGCCCATGCTACACCCTTCCACCAAGTGTCGTGAAAATCGGGCCAGTAGTGTTTCTGTAATCCTGCTGAGAGACAAACAAACAAATGGCACTGAAAACGTAACCTCCTTGGCGGAGGTAATGAAGTTAAGGCAATCTATGATGTAAGCTGTCCTTCACAAGGATAGCATACTAAATAGCCCTTTTGTAAATGCTTTGTGAATGGTAACCACTAACTGGAGGAGGAATTTACCTGGTTTGTGGCATCTCCCTCCATGGCTTCAAAATCATTTTAAAGGCCATATTCACAATTATCACCCATCTATTTACACTCCCTTCCCCAAGGCTGTATACAACGTTGAAATATGAAATCTTTGTGAACATATTTGAGCACCTATAAAATCTCTGTATTTAAAATGTTACATTGATATCATTAATTTCCTCAAATTTACATGTCAAACTGAAAAAGCCTGCATGATCTAATGCATGCAACTTTTTTAATGGATGTACAAGTCTCAATGCAAACTGTACTTCAGTCTACTTAAGTTTCTTTTAATACCGCTAGCCTTATAATAAAAAGAAGTCATGTTATTATCCACAAATCAATTAGCTTCCAAAATGAGTAGACAATGAGTTCATATTGTCTGTGCTAAATTTACACTGAACCTGCTGCTGCCTTACTGATTACAGTCCCTGCAAAATGTATTAATGGTGTTCTGTTTCTAGCAATTAGACTTACATCAATAATGTAGAAAAATGATCTAACACAAGGGCTGCATCTTACAGGGCTGCAATTTGCAAAACAAAAGTATTTAAATCTTTTTTTGTCTCTCACATTAATTTTACAATATTTCAGGTGTGAAAACTGCATTACTGTGATTGTAGGTTATAATGTTGCAATGATGTCTTGTAGTGTCATTCTGTCAGTCTGTTTTGCAGTAAAATTATTAGTGGGTGAAAAAATGCTTAGAGCCTTGCACGCCTTCCTCAGGGATATGCATGTCTCTGGCATATTAAAAAGTAATGTGAGGATGTATCTCTGCATATCAAACAAATACTCCCGAACCATCAGTCCGTCAGTGTGCCCCCAAGCTGTCTCAGCATTCACCTGCACTGAGCAAATGCCTTAAATAGCTCAAATGGAGTGAAATAGTAAATGACAAAGGAGTGAAAAGTAAAGCAGTGGAATTTGAACCAACCTTCAAATAAAGCAATGAGTTAAAAAGACAGAGGGAGAAATTGTCAAAGCAAAGTTAAGCCTGTATGTGCGGCAGTTCAGGTAATTCCAAATCGTCATTGATTGTCTCATCAAGCCTGAGAAAGTCTAAATATTTGAATCTTGTCAAAAGTCAGCCTGAAAAGGTATACTCACTACACAGGCTGTTGCACAAAAAGAGGCATTCAGTGTGTGAGCCCAACACTTCCTGACTGCAGCAAAAGGTAGGTACCCCTGTGTTAGGTGCCCTTTTTTACTTTATACAGTAATGGTAAGGTATGGTAGTGTAGGGCTGTACAATTTGAGGAAAGTAATTGGGTTTTTTCTGACCAATATTGTGATATTAAAAAAATGTGTTTTTTTCCATATATATTACAGGCCCGTATTTGTGGACTGCATTGTATTAAACAAGTTATGACTGTACCGAGCATTAGCACAAACGTATCCTGTTAAAAGGAATCAGCAAAACCATGCCGTCGCTTGTTGTTGAGGTCTGGTCAGTCAGAGAAAAGTCAGCTTTTGCCTAGTTTATAGAGATAAAATGGCCGGTTTAGCCCACATTTATTTTAGATATAACATTAGTGGTGTACTTGACATTACTCAATAATATTAAAATATAACTAGAGACCATCATGTGATGGGATCACACCAGCCGAACATGAGAGAAGTGATTTTGGCGAAACAGGTGAACTGTGCCAGATTTTTTCAATATGCCTAACTGTCCTCGCAGGGTCAACTTTGAACCTATGTTAGTTTTGACATATACGCGTGTTTAGCTGAAATATTCCCTGGTTTGATACAAGGAATGTACAACATTAAAGATGGTTATGTGTAGATTAGGCTGTTATATTTAGTTATGGACATCCAAACAAAGGTTTAATCTGCCTCCTTCTTAAATAATATTTTTTATTAAGGAGCTAAGCTAATAGGCATTTTTCTGTTGTTTACTAGCAGACCCAAGTGACAAGGAGGGAACTTCAAGCAATACAAAGTCAATGGAGAGCGATGAATTCTTTCCCCCTCCAGTGTGGGCGGGACTTAATTGCGCTCTGTCTCTATTCCGTGACCAATGGCCCCTTCCCTACTTCCTACCCTCCTACTTCCGGCGCCCTTGCTCAGACCACACCCACCTTCAAACTTGGCCTTCATTTTGATCTTAGCTACACACCTGTAAAGTTTCATGACTGCATCTTGCACGGTTGTGACGCTATCGCGTTGCCATAATCTGTCCACAGGCATATAAACACCTGGCAAAGTACTCAAAACCATTCCCGCTACAGCAGGGGTTTCCAGGACCACGTTCTGCCATGATGGCACACACACAGGCTCACAAGGTGAAAACAATACCAGCCACACTGTAGCTGCTGGTAACCATGGCATTTAAAAGTATATATAGTATACTAATTACAAGCTGTGAAGCCACATCCGACAGTATTTTGCTATCAGACTGACTTCCCTGTGAAGCCTCACAGACTGTCAGGAGAAGCTGCTTAGCCCTGAATTCTGAATTCAAAGTTTTTAAAGTGAACAAACATGAAGAATGAGAAGCAGATCATTCAGTAACACCTGTTTTAAATGTTTATCTGAACTCATCTGCCTACAACCATATTGTTCACTTACAGCAGCAGTGGATTATTAGTGAAAGAAAATCTATGAAACTCTATGATTCACATACTATGGGGACTTCTAAATATCATTTAAGAAAAACTATTTTCTTTAAGGACAGGATCAATCCAGAATGGAGCACAGGCATTTGCTTGGAGATTTATTGGAATTTTGCCTAAAGACATTTCAATATTCTTTCTTGTATTAAGGTTTGCTCATTCTAATGCTAGCCTCACTGCCGGATGTTATTAGACAAACAAAGGCGGGTAGAGGGTTTAATGAGATGTCTTCATTGGCTTCATTATAGTGGATAAAGCTAAGCTCAACCCACCTACAGAATGTGAAGTACTCAGAAAAATATAGTTAATTACATTAATCAGCTTTTACTTTGAATTTTCTCTGCACATGTAAATGTGATTTTTATATCATTTACATGGTGGGCGCCAAAGCCTTTGTCCCCGGCAGTCAAATCTCTGATTTGAACGCAATTAGGCACAGTTGACTACATTCCTAAGCAAATTACACTCCAGACTGTGGATACGATTCTAGCCATTTCCTCCCAATTCAAAAACAAATGTCATTTATCTAGAGAAATAAAAACTGAAAGGAGAACCTGACATCAGCAGCAATAGGAACAGAAGCTCATCGACATGGAGCTGAATGTGTCTGCGTGAGGACAGGAAATTGTCTCTCTGCATGTGGTTGAAAAGAGACGTGTGTTTGTGTTTTGTTACCTATAGGGTGACATTGGAGGATCCAGCGGGCACTGAGCTATAAAATTGCAAGTTGAGAGGGAATTACTGGATATAGAAGGTGGAGAGGGGAGGAAGCTGGTTAACGAGGGAACTCTGAGTGGACCTGACCTGGGTCGGATTTTGAAAACACATTCTATAAACCAAACAACAACACCGATTATTCTTCATCGCCTTCCAAAACAGGTGCCCATATCGTCAGGATGACACTCTTTGTCAGTATATGACCAAAAATGATTCAGGTGAACAGGTTTGTTATTTAGGGTTTGGATTTTGGACACAACTTCATCTACTTCCAATGTGTATAGAGAAGGGAAATGTCTGAAGAGGTCAAAACTCCACAAGCCGAAACGGGTTGGTCTCACAATGAAGTTCTTTAGTGTTGCTATTGAGTTTGACCTCTTCAGCAGTTTATGATTTGCCATACCTTTGGTTAAAGTTCCCCTCCAGACACATGTTAAGTATGTAAAACTGCTCTGCTGTGATTCATATTTTGTTTAACATGGTTAGCCCACATAAAAGCCCTCCCTTTCTCCCTCATTGAGAAAGTCGTGATATTTCATGATGTTCAGTTTTATTCCAACAACACAGACGGCAGGTCAAACAAGCTATGTGGCTTCCACGGATTGTTGTGTCACGCTGGCTTAATAACAGTTACACATCTTTACTAACACACGGTGCTTGGAAGGATGCATTGATTTATTGTTCCCGTACTTTCATTTTTTTCACAACTAAACGATGCACTTCGATGTAATTTGTTCTGGGCAAGGACGAATGATAAATGATTCCACCAAAATTCCAAACATTTTCGTGGTTGGTTGACACATTACCAGCATATATTTGTGATTGGTTTTTATACCATACATTAAGATTTAGATTTTGAAAGTTTTGTCAACATTCACAAGTTATTCTGTTGCATTTACACCATATAATTAAATAATTTGCTATACATGATTTCAAGTGTTTATAATTTCTTTTTACACCATGCAGTTGTTAAAAAAGGTTATGCATGTGTTCGGCGATGCATGAAGCTGGGGGCGGGTGGAGAACAATATGAAGCGATGAAGGTTGGGGTAGTAGTACCAGCTTTCACCCGTTTATCCCTGACCAGGATTAGACTACAAATCATCTTCAATGTAAACGTAGCAGTTGTCGCAAAAGACATAACTGATGTTCAGTGGTGGAATGTGACTAAGTACTTTAACTCAAGTACTTCAGTACAGTTTTGAGGTATCTGTACTTTACTTGAGTATTTGCATTTTAAGCTACTTTTTACTTCTATTCCACTATGTTTTGGAAGCCAATATTGTACTTTTAACTCCACTACATTTATTTGAAACACATATGACATTATGTCCCCCCACCTAACTGACACTGGAGGAAAATGCATTTGTTGAGGACCATTTTCAGATGTAGATTAATACACATTTGTTGCTCTAGTGAGTATTTCCAGCAGCAGGACGGTGTGTGTGGGACTGACTCAAAATAAAGGGGAATAAAGGAACATGTCATCCAGTGTAAAGGTGTGGGTCATTGATGTGCTTTTAATAGTTTTTGGACAACAATGGAGACAAATAAGAAATACCAGGCATTAGATACACAGGCAAACTTGTTAGTAGCATCAATCCTTTGTAGTTTTTTTGTCATTTTATGGGATTTGTTGACAGTAAGAAATGGATGGAGTATTGGAAGCCTTGAAAAACACTGGTTAACTTTAAGGACACAGGATATGAACAGAGTTAATGACATCTTTGAATGTCAGTGACACTTTGACTCATGAAAGGGCAGCTTCAGCTTCTGCAACAGATGTGTTTGTCTGAGTACCTGAACTGCGAAAACACCAGGATTGACTGGAAAAATGTTTTGTGACTTACTGTAGCTCGCTATCAAGGTCAGTACAAGATTCCACAGGGAGAGTGAATGAATTTAGAAAACTGCTAAGGGCAATATTTTGTGGAGTCATTTTTAATGACTATGGGATAAAGGTATTAGCATGTGACCTTTGCGATCAGGTTGCCATTCACCAATAGGTCAACCTTTAGTGCCATAACTATAAGGTAAGCTAAGCAATGGTTAAAGCTAAACTGTTGTTTTTGAGGCAGTACGCTGAATAAAATCATTTCCCCTTTGAAGGTGAAGGTCAGTGTCACTCCGTAAAATGTGATGTTTCAGCAGACTGAAGAAGATGAAACACCAACAGGCAGAATGCCTTGTGTATTGGTAGGAAAAAAACACAGAATGATTATATTCAAAACTAATTCATATCATTTTGAGATATTATTTTTTTTACTTTCTACATTACAGTATAGGAATTTCTGTACTTTTCTAAGGTCTGTCGAAATAAGCTTTTGCAAACACCTTTCCTGAGTCATTGTACCGTATGTTGACACTAACTGGCCCCCTCGGCAGTAGCACAGCACAGACAGCAGTAAGTGTTCAAACTTGAACACTTCACATGAATTCACATGAAATTATTCATATACTTATAAATCTTGTTGGCACCAGTGCATATGTTACGGGTCCCAGGCGTGGCGACCACAATAACAAAAAGAAAAGTTTGTAAAATAAAAGTAGAGTGTGAGAGAAAGAAGGACAGGTACACTCGTGTCTTTTCCCAAATTGCGTCTATTATTTCTTATCAAAACACATGTAATTTACAATTTACAAAAGTGCATTTATTTGTCTCATTTACAAAAATAGCTTTGAAAGTCTAAATAAAGTCCATTTTGCTCCAATATGTATCTGTATTTACTCAAAACCTTCTACTGCTGCTTATTGCACTGTTACTTGACCTTTTTACAGTTGCAGTACAGACTACATACTGGACCTTTAATATTACATTGACCTCTATTGACATGGTGCAAAACTCAAGATTAATTATCCCGGACTAGTATTAGTGCATAAATCTTACTTAAATTTGGACAAAACACCTTAGAATGTACATTAGTTAGCTTAGATCACAGTATAAAACAAAGATACAATATAGTAAACCAAAACATTTACTATATGGCTTTTCTTTACCGTTTCTACATTAAATGAACAAATAGTGCACAATGGGTCTTTTAACTCTAATACAGTCACATCAGGAGGCTTGAGCATTAAACTGGAGCACTATACATAAAGTACATAAACCCAAAACCAAGGTTACTGTAAAATAAACACATTCAGCGCGAGCTGACGAACTCTCGCGGGAGCTGTGACCTGTAAAATAAAAGTAGAGCGTGAGAGAAAGAACGACAGGTACACTCGTGTCTTTTCCCAAATTGCGTCTAAAGGGGAACAGGAAGTTGGCCCGCTATGGGCAACCGGGGGTGCGCGACCACAGTGTCAAAGGTTCTGCTTACTTTGTTCCACTCTTTTACTCACCGATATTAACACAGGGCTACATATTATAAATGTAAAAATAAAGCTCTTAATTAACAGAGTATATTTGCACAAATTAAAATAAAGTGTTGTCTTTTTACTCAATAATACCAAATGTGGTCACACATATTTGGGTGTACCACACATATGATTGATGATTTTGATTTAGTGTAAATAAATACATTTTCTGCATTTCACATAGTCCCTCACATAGATTACAATGCTGTAAGCTACAGTTGTTATCATACAGTATGTTAATTATGCAATGGGTGACACAAGAGAGAAAAAAATCAAGATGCGGCATTTAGAATCAAACCAAACATGTATACAGTGTACACTGTATGTAGGATTGCAGGAACATGGCCCACTCTCTCTTCACTCAACATTTTGGAGGAGGTGCCCCTGATCCTAGACTAGGTCCTGGCATCAACCATTACAGCACTGCACCCGTGGAACAGCGTGGGGCTGACTTCGGATTCAACAACATCAGCATAACCTTCGAGCATGTTGCAAGTTGGACACAATTTCTCAAACAAGTGTTGTGTGATTGATGTACAGAACGTGGTGTACGGTGGTACTGGTGTGCGGCGCAATAGCACAGATTGGTTTTAATCGACTTAACTTAAACTAACTAATTAAATTTCAATCTTTTCTGGTGGTTATGATAACATTGTGCCCACCAAAGAAATTTGACTTGGCAAAAAACATGAGCAGTCAGACAATCAGACAGATTTCAAACAAGCCAACAGTTTAGCCATATTATCTAAACCACTTAATTTGGAGGTAAAAGTGAAAGTGAGCATACCTGAAATAATGCTTTATTGAAGAGGAAATCTACTGCGCACAACTACAGCAAGTAAGCTTGGGTGGTCAAATTTGAACCAAGGTTTTGAGGTCTGTAAAATGTGATGGATGTTTACAACAGACAGTTTGAGTATTCGTTTCATCATTCACCTTTATATTCTACATCCTACATATATGCTACATTAGCTAATGTGTTTAAAACCCATCTGATCCGACAAAAATAAATGACACTTTAAGACTTGTGCTACTCTTGCAAAATATTGTGTAAAACCTTTCACCTGCTTTACAGCTGGAATGCTCAATACAGTTCACACTGTACAGGTTTGTATAACGTGCTCTAAACGTCCATAATCAGTACAGTGGAGAGTCGATAGATAAAGGTGGTGGTCTACCTATCTATCTGTAGAATGCTGTCAGTATCACTGCCCTTTCAGATGAGCCTTGATTATTTACCCCAGGGAGTCACATCGATCCCTGCCTGCTCTCAGTGCTTACTATAAGACCTGGAAGTGCAGAAAACTGTGTTTGCCAGAAACACTCCTGCACTTCATCTGAGCAGAGCTGATGAACTAGTGGTGAGTAAAAGCCTGGCAGGAGCCACCTTGTCAGTATTAATGAGAGCAATATTCATGGAATAAACTAAAACTAATCTCTATAGTTCAATGTTAGGGAGAAACTGCCAATGGCATGTAGTACATGGAATTAATTAACATGTAAATATGACAAGTTCATGAGATTTAATTAACCATGCTTGACACCATCATAAAGTATTAGTGTTTGTTTAATGTCAGTGTCGCACAAGTTGTTAAAGAGCTGATAGAAATTTGCATCTGTACAAATATCCATCTGCACAAGGAAACGTTATGCATTGGTGGCTCTAAATTGCATCATGAGGCAACTGTTTGAAAAATCTCAACCTCAATGCCAGAACGACAGTAAACTGCACACAGAACGCTAATTTTTACCAGACTACGCTGTCTATGTCTAGGCTTTGTATCAAAGAATGGAAAGGAAGAACTTGCGTAAGAGAGGACAATTGTTGTTGTAATAGTTCCTTTGGTTTCTGATGTTCAGAAGACAATTTTGTGGTTCACTGTGAAGCGAGAATGCTCCATATACCCAGCTTCAGAATTGCAAATGAGCCACCAGGGCAAATGTATGGCCTCTTAATTAGAACTGAGGTTTTTGCTGGAGAAAGTTGCCTGAAGCAACGTTGAATTTTCAAAACATTCTTGAAGCCAGTGAGGGAAAAAAGCCCACATTTACAAAACATTTTTAAGATGGTTCTCAAAGAATACCATGAGGTTACTCCTGAACCCATCAAATCTGAGTGGATTAAGGTACCTGAGCTATGTGTTTTCCCTACACGTTTACATGCATTTACAAGCTGTCCCCTGTTATCACACACACACGCACACAGTCTGACTATTCCTTCTTCCTAATTCCTGTTATCTCAGGTTTGACTGCAGTCTGTCCCCTGTCTGTGTCACAACTGATGACTCAAACTTTGTAATTGCCTTTTAATCCTTTCGAGGATAGAACATGTGTCAGTGTCGGGTAATTCAGGGCACCAGTCGCCTCGGGATACAGAGGAAAGCTTATGACACGAAGGTCACAAGTGTGAATCACCACCCAGACTGGGACATTTTGGACTGAAAAGTCAATGTGGAAGAGTTGCATTCTCTTCTCTTCATGCAAATCTAAATTTATCCAGACTATTGGACTAAAAATGTTGAAGCAAAACCTGTGTCCAATGTCCAGGAAATACAAATATTCCTGTATCTCTAAGTAAGCACATTTGTGATATTTTCAAAATGCACTTCTCTGTGAACTATGCTCAGTATTCCGAAAGAGTTGAGTGCAGCTGTGGGCTGAACATGTATTACGATGGCCTTATGTCACATTCATACAAAGACACATCCTGAATGTGTCAGCTGCTACAGCCTTTTTTCTTTCTTTCTTTCCTTCATTGAATTCACAGCAAACAGGAACTAAACTGAACACAATAATCTGAATCAATTTGTCCTTGCCAGAAAAAAACAACAATTTGTTAATTGCTACATTTTTCTGACAACCAATCTCTTGTAAAGGACCTTGTTTCCCAGATGTGGAATTTTTATTAAGATGTTCACCATATTATCTGCCCAGTGTTTCTGTTGCTGCTGTCCACATTCCTCCAGATGCGAATACGAAAAACGCACTTCAGGAATTGTATGAGGTCATCAGCAGTCACAAAACAACCGGATGGTGTTTTAACTGTAGCTGGTGATTTTAATCAAACAGACCTCAGGACTATTTTACCTAAATTCCCCCAGCATGTCCACACCCTCACCAGGGGAACAAATACACTGGACCATGTGTACACAAACATTTCTGGCAGCTACAAAGCTCTCCCCCATCCTCATTTTGGTCTGTCAGACCATATGTCCCTGCTTCTGCTGCCTACTAACACCCAGCTGATAAAAAGGGTCAAACCATCAGTAAAAGCAGTTAAAGGGTGGACAAATGAAGCTACAACAGCTCTACAGGACTGTTTTGAGTGCACAGACTGGCGACTCATGTTCAGAGATGCCGCCACACAGGAGAACCACATCAACCTTGAGGAATATACGTGACATCATACATCAGCAAATGTGTTGATGATGTGGTGATCACAAAGATAATAAAATCATTCCCCAACCAGAAAGTCTGGATGGATGGAGAGGTAAGGGCTCTACTCAGAGCCAAAAAAGCTGCTTTTCGCTCAGGAGACAAGGAAGCATACAACACCGCCAGTGCAAGACTGAAAGCTGGCATCAAGGAGGCAAAGCTGAGACATCAGGAGAGACTGGAGAGAGACCTCAACACCAACTACACCAAAGATATGTGGCAGACGATCAAAAACATCACAGGCTACAAAAGCATGAGCGCCCCCATCATGTGTGAGGCCACGTTACCAGATGAGCTAAACACATTTTATGCTCGTTTTGATCTCCCCAACAAAGAATCAGCTAAAGTCTACTCCTCCTCCAGTAGATCAGCCACTGTCAGTATCCAGCGGATGTGAGAAGAATCCTGCTGAGAGTGAATGTGAGTAAAGCTGCTGGGCATGATAACATCCCTGGTAGTGTACTAAGAACATGTGCCAACCAGCTGGTTGATGTTATTACTGACATTTTTAACATATCACTGTCTCGGAAGATTGTTCCACCTGCTTCAAGACAGCCACCATTGTCCCTGTACCTAAAAAGACTGCAGTGTCTAGTCTCAAGGACTACCGCTCTGTGGCTCTCACCCCCATTCTGATGAAGTGCTTTGAGAAACTGGTTCTCCAGCACATAAAGAACAACATCCCAGCCAGCCTGGACCCTCACCAGTTTGCTTTCAGAGCCAACAGATCCACAGAGGACGCCATCCCCACTGCCCTCCACCAGTCTTCACACACCTTGAGAACAACGATGAGACTTCATGTTGGGAGGAAATCAACAATCTTGCAGAGTGGTGCACAGAGAACAACCTACTGCTCAGCGTCAGCAAAACCAAGGAGCTGATCGTTGATTTTAGGAAAAAGGAGGCAAAGACACACACCCCTGTCTACATCAGTGGAGCTGAGGTGGAGTAGGTGAACAGTTTTAGGTTCCTGGGAATCAGCATTACAGAGAACCTGACATGGTCCTCTCTCATCTCCACCCTGGACAAGAAAGCTCAGAAACGGCTGTATTAAAAATCCCTGAGCCAAGTTCTTATTAACTTTTACAGAGGAGCAACAAAAAGCATCCTGACTGCAAACATCACAAACTGGCGTGGGATGTGCACGGCCCAGAACCGGAGGGCTCTGCAGCGGCTGATTAAATCCACTCAGAAGATCATTGGTACCAACCTACCGAGCATCAGTGATATCGGTGAGGTTCCTGCGCAGAGCCCAAAGGATACTAAAGCACAGTACCCACCCAGCCACAGCCTGCTCACCCTGCTGCCGTCTGGAAAGAGACACAGAAGTATCGGCTGTCGTACCAGCAGACTACAGAGCAGCTTCTTCTCTCAGGCTGAGAGACTACTAAATTCATCCCCAGCACTCCACCATTTAAAATAGCTTTTATTTCCATGACTTATTATATATTCACTGATCTACTGTATGTAATTCTTTTGAGTAGCATAAAGGGAACTACAAAACAAAATCTCATTATACAACCCCGTGTTGTAAAATTATCAATAAATCTGTGTTGTTCTTGTAAATGTCCTCTCCAGAAAAAACAACCCTATCGCCAGACAAGTGCATTGATATTGGAACATTCTGGAAAACCTAACATCATTTCACCGACTTCTGTGAAGGAGAATATTTGCATATTCATAAATTCTGGATTTTTCAGTAAAAGAAAAGAAGAAGATGTAATATTAAAAAAACTTTTAACTAGGTAATTTAACTTTTTTGTGGAAAAACCATATCAGACACAAATTACCATTTTTAAGTGTTAAAACATGTCTGGGGGGGATCTTTAAGGTTAGGTAAAGATTGTGGTTGTGGCAAATAAACTATGGTTATGTATGGTTAAGGTTAGGCAACTAGAAGAAGTTTGTGATTACGGTTAATAAAAAAAAGTAAATTTTAATCGTAGATCTGTGATGAGATGCGAACTCCAGTCCGATATGCTACATCCCCATTCACCACCCTTTCTGCCTGATACACAAAGGACACACTACTTCCTGCATTGGCACTGAATGTTGGCACTGGCTGCAAATGTGATGTACAGAATCATCCAATATGGACGCGATTCCTAAGGATACTGGGCTGGAAAACAAAATCATTGGTTGTTTGTCCATATAGTTCTATTTGCTATGGAAAGCAAGTTTATTTGTATAGCACATTTGAACAAGAGGGTAATTCAAAGTGCTTTACATAAAACATAAAAAAGCATTAAGACAACATGTAAAAAGGAGAATAAATGTTACAGTGCAGTCACAGTGTAATGCAGGATATGAATTAACCTCATATTTTTCATTCTAAACGTAACATACCTTAAAGCTGCTATAATCGATGTATTCATAATAACAATGTATTAAAGACAACGTGAAAACAATGTGAAAAGGGGGCCACTCGTAGTGATGAACCTACAGCGGATTATCAGCTGACTCGGCAGCTCCCCTCGGCTTTACAGAGCTTTATAGTGAGCTTCAGCTCATTGGTTATCAGTTCGGTCTGAAACTTTACTGTTTGGTTCACTCTCACCGCTCTCATAGTGTCGCTTTCAGAGAAACAGCTCTTAAAACCCACTGTACACATGTACATGTGTAAGTAAGCAAATATTCGCCATATCAACTTAAAAGGTGATAATATATCAATGTCGTGTTCACAACTTGTTTCTGCTGCCCCCAAGTGGCTAAAAAAAGGGTTATTGGAGATTTAAGCATAGTGTCAGCAGATCAGAAAACGCTCATATGAGTCGTTTTTGGTACAATATTGACTTTGTAATGATAAAGCTACAAAAACGGCGCTTCTAAATCCGTCCTTTACTTCACACTGCCATCTCTGCGTTTGACTCAAACCCATCTTCACCTTAACACCTCTTCTTCTCACTCCATTTTGTCCCACCTTTCCCCTCTTCCTCTCTTTACCTTCTTCACTGCATGCATTTCTTTCTCTTTCTCTTAACTCTCCTCTACTTGATTCTCCCCTCATCTTCCCTCTTTCTCCATCTCTCATCCTCCACAACCCCATCATTCTCTTCTTTCTTCTCCTTCCCTTGCTCATTGCTCTCTCTCTCTCTCTCTCTCTCTCTCTCTCTCTCTCTCTCTCTCTGAGGCCACTGTGAAGCAGCAGTGTCCTGGACATTTTCTCCATTAGTGTGAATTACAGTTTCCCGGGCCAGAGGTTCTCAGTGTGTGAAAGCGCTCCTCTTACTCACAGTAAGGTAGGCATCCATTTCTCCTAACGCTTACCTTTTGTCCCAAGCACAGACAACAGCTCTATTAACAAAACGAAGGAGGACAGGCCAGGTGGCAAGTCTATACATCCCACTGACTACACAGAGCCTGGGCTGGCCGCAGGGTTACGCAGAGAGGTCAACCCCTCGGTCAGATTTTATTATGTCTGTGGTTACACGAGGCAGTGACACAGCTTGAGACCAGCCAATGTCAAATGAGTCAGTTTGTTCTCAGGTTTTTCTTTCAGTGAAACTAAAGAGGGATTGGCCACACTGTACATTTTCACTGCCAAGAGTGCTCCAGTGTTCCCATTCAGAGTTGGCTGACTGAAGTTATGTTCGTACTCTCTTTAAGTATATATGAGACTGGTTAAGTCTGGGCTGTGGTGTCACATCGGCAATATTTATCCAACTGTTTCTAAGGCTTTTTTATTATGACCAAGGTATACGTTTTAAAAAATCCATCCATCCATTTTCTATAATCAGTCTATAATTAGTCATAGTGCTGACACATATACAGTAAACAGAAAAGCACTTAGGCAGTCAATGTGGAGTTTAAATCAGCAGACCTGCCTTGTCTTTGGACTGTGGGAGGAAACCCACGTAGCCACCTGAAAACCCACGTAGCCATGAGGAGAAAATGGAAACACAGAAAGGCTCCATCCAGTGAATTCAAACCTTCAGGCTGTGAGCCGGTGATGCCACTAATCCGAATGAATTGCGCACATTTGAGTCATTAATTTACCATTTATCAGTCCCAGTGTTTAAGTGAAGCTTGCTCATGACACAATTGATTTATCTGTTCATGAGCCAACATATCGATAGCTCTGGTCCTTATAAATGAAAATTAGCTATTGTGCTTGGTTGTAAGGCCTTCCTACATGTTATGGCAATCAAAGCAACATGTGCGCACCACAATTTGTTTGTGTCCTATCCAAAATAAGGATCATAATCAATGCAGCATAACCAGAGATATTTTATTCCGTGCATTCTTCTCCCTTGTCAAAACCTGGCACCTACATTACCCAAAATGCAACGCGACCGCCGACAGTTCGGTCGGTGATTCGGATGTTATGCCACTAGCGGCTTCACACAGCTCTCTCTGGAGCCACTAAAAGCGTTATACGTTTTTCACATATACAGCACAAATTCTATCTATATAATAAATATGAAATCTATCATGAATCTTAAATGCAAACATCAAATATGAGTGTGTGCTGTATTACGGTAGATTTGAAAAAAGTGTTACCCTATCCTTTAATGTATTTTTCTGTTCGCTCGGACTGCTGCGAACTGGTGCTGGTGCAAAACAAAGCACACGCTGGCCATCGCACTTCTATAACTGTTTAAAAATATTAGAAATCTTCAAGGTGTCGAGTTTTAGATTTGTGTCTTTCAATTCCCAGCAATGTTATTTGTTTGGTAAGATATTCACATGTTCTTGACACACTGACTAAACCACTAACAAAAAAGGCTTTCAGCGCAACAACAATGGACTTAACTGCAGCAAAAGCATACACACTAGAAAAAGAGAACCCCTGTCCCTCCACCATGCAGACACTGAAACAGCTCAGGGCTCAGTTTTCTCTACCTATTATTTAAAGATCCCTCTGTGTTTTCCCCTTTTGTAATTCCCTCAGCATCGTCATGCAACTTTGATGAAGAGTAACCCTGTTAAGAGCCTGCCAAAGAGCTATGTATACAGACTGTGGGTTGACATAGCCTGGGCCAGTAATAGCTTTGGCTCTGCTAAGGCACTCTCACGCCCAGTGCTTGCAAGTGACGCCAGCCTGCTGCACAAATCTTACACAATACCTTCAAGTGACTGCCCAACACAGACTGATCAAAAATGCACTGAGACTTTTAGACTGTGTACAGTTGGGGACTGTTTAAGTCACAAATACGTAAATCATCGGACTTTGTGATCTTTAAATGCTTAGATTTTCATGATTTTTGTTAACAATTGACTCCTAAGTAGGAATGGACCAAAACTCTATAAATCTAAGCTTTCTTGATATCCTGCAGCTGTTTTGCGGTCACCATTAGATTACTGAATACATTTAGACACAAAAAAGAGCATCCAACAGCTTCATAAAAGTCTCGAAACATTGGTGATGTCTGCAGCAACAGCAGGCTCCATGAACAGCTCCTCACAGCTGTGATCATGCAGCACAGTATCATCACTAATTCAATCGGTGAACTCTACTCACACAACAAATCAACAACATGACTTTTAAACAGCCTGAGGGCCACTGAGCAGTATCCACTGAGTAAAGGAGACAGTATTGAACGCTGTGAGCTATCATATTTCAGCCACATCTCATGAGGCCTCCTAATATTTCAGGCACAGAATCTCAATTATGAGGCCGAGGTTTTGATTTCTTAGAATAATAGAGCTACAGGCCTGAATTCAATTAAGAGCACCCAGAATATATTTGGCACTCTCTCAGAGGGAGGCCCCCAGTGAAACGGAAGAAATGTGCATCATTCATAGAATTACTTATTGGTCTAACAGAAAAGCATATTGGCTGAGTAGAGGTTACGCGTGCCTGGAGGAACACTGAGAACATTTAGAGAGGGGAAATCAATAATTGACTGTGATAGAGGCTCAGCGGTTTGGTGGATGGTGGATCTCAGTCCCCTTAAACCCTTGGAAAGGCAGTGCAGTGCCAACGCCACCTGTGTAAAGGTGCCTGAAACGGGAACAGTCTACATGGGAGGTTTGAAGGAGTCTGGGACGGAGCGCGGTTATGAATCGCAGTGCGAGTGTCTGGGAGGGGAAATGCGCATGCAGTGCCCTTTCCCCCTCTTCCAAAGTGATTTTCCACGACTGTTCTCTTTCAAGGTGTCGAGGGCAGCTGACAGGAGGCAACGGCTGAATTACAATGCGCCCTGCGCAATCTTCCTCTCTCCCCCCTTCACTGACAGTGCATGTGCCTACGGTGTTCAAGATTTCTGTGACCCAGTCTGGGCAGCTGACAATCAGCTCCACGCACAGCTGACGATGGCTTGATTGTTTCAGTATTTGGCATGTGCAGCCCAACTTGAATCAGCCAGAACTGGCTGTCAGCTGTCGCTGAAGGAAATCGAATAAAGCTACATGTTGCTAAATGAAGTGACCTTGCAGGACAGGTCACCCTATAGAGTTTAGCGTTATGTACATGGATAAAGTGGAAGAAACCTGCAAATCAAGTCAAAAGAAAAGCCAGTTGCCCACCTCATCCTGCTGCGGTTGATTCGCTCTCTGATTCGGCTGCTCCTTGGTAGCTGTCATTGTAAACTCCTGGTATAATTAAACTTGATTAAATCCTAAAGAAACACGAGCAGATTCCCGTTTTCCGTGGAAAAAAAAAGTCAAACGAGGGGAAGGATTCTGCGGCGGGCAAAGCACCGACTTGTCAACTGCGGAATCTTAAACAGGAGTGGGAGCGGAGGGACGGATCCGTCACGATTGGGTATCTGCGAGGTCTCGGACGAGCGTCTGACGAGAAGCCAACGCAGGCTGTGCGTTCACATCAGCCCCAGGAAAGGGAGGAGAGTTCCGGACACGCTCGTTACCGATCCGAGAATGCTCTCACATTTTAGCACCCTGCCACTTGTCTTGGAGGTCTGGGTGAGAAAGTGGTGGGCTCGATAACTCTCTCCGCTGACTCTCAGCGATGCTGGTGTGTTAGAGGATGGGGGGGGGGGTTTGATGTGGCACAGAGAGGAGGAGCAGGAGGAGGGGTGTTCAAGTGGTCTTGTGATGGTTTCCCCAGCGGGTGGGGGTTGCGTTTGCTGGATTAAAAAAAAAAAAAAAAAAAAAAAAACGTTCATGAGTGGGAAGTGTTTTGCCTGTCCATCATGTCACTGCAGACGGTTGTATTGAGCCGTCAGGCTGGAATCCCGCATCACGCCCAGTCCCTGAGCCTGGAGCCGTGCGGGAGCTGTCCGCGGTGCTGAGCGCGCTGCACACTCATTCCCATGTGTCACGCAGGCGCACACACCACGCCACCTCGGCTTTTTATCATGGCTAAACGCTGGCCAAAGTGTCGGCTGCAGATCGTGTTGCTTTGCTATAAAGGAGCTTTTACTTTGCCTTAAGCTCGGAGCTTAAACGGTCAATAAAAAGAGACTCAACGCGGCTCGCCACGGCCCGCTGTGGGTGGCCACAGACGTGCAGGACAAAGATGCAATTGCATCGGTCTTTGGAGTACTTAGCAGTGAAATGACACCTGTGAACCCGACGCTATATCAAACTTCCCGCCGAGCTGTGCTTTCTGTGGTCAGACTCAACTTCATGATGCTGGAAGCGCACAGCAGACAGCCTCACATCTTTAATGTCTGCACACAGGAATCGATATTTTCTATCTGCGTTTGACTTTTGCTATGAATTACTAAGCTTATTGGGGACTGTGAGGTGTAATAACTCACACTACTGCCATACATGACGACACACCAGTGGATTCAGTCATGTACTGTGCTTTGAGGTCCTTGTACTTTATTTGAGTATTCCTATTGCTACTTCATATTCCACTGCACTACAGTTCAGAGGGACATATTGTCCCTTGTGCTCCTCTATCTTCACACAGAACATAGGAATAGTTTATAAATGCACTGTTAAAGATTAAACTAACCAAAAGTTCATAAAACCGTTAAAACTTCACCTCGAACAATTACAATATTAAAGTCATGTTTATATTAATTCATCAATAAAAATGATCCGATAATATAATAATATAACACTGACAGGAGCCACTCTGCAAAATGTGTAGGCTACTTTAACTTGTATGACTGTAAAGCGGTTAGAATCGATATTTTCCTGACAATGTGAAAGGTTTCTCTGGTAGAGCCGAGCCTACAGAGGATGCTCAGCTGGCTTTATCTGCCCGGCCACAGCTGTACTGTTTCTCTCATAGAGTCAGCCAGCAAAACAGCTCGAAAACGCCCCTGCACACTACTAGCTCAGCGGGCAGGCACAGTTAGCAGCTAGCTGGTGAGCATAGTGGAGCATTTAGCTGCTACACAGACAGACATTTCCCTCAGGAGTTGGTGGAGACCAAAAACAGAGTGAAAAGAGAGAGACGATTGGAAGCCAGAAACAGGCATCAAATGAATGATCCTGTCGCTTTGGAATTGCTGGAGTGTAAATAAGCAGCCGTCTGTGAACAAGTCACCACATCAAGCTGACATTAATGGTGTGTGCAGGACGTGTTTCCGCAGCCTCCACTGAGACACACCTTCATCAAAGCACCCAAGTTCCATGTGGCCTGTCATACTGCATCGTTTTTTAATACTAACTGAACTGTATACAGTGCATACTGTGCACCAAACGTACTGTTTTATACTAACTTAGTGTTGTTTTACTAACAGGAAATGATGCAATATGTGCACTGTGCAAAGGCAATAAAACGGCCATTTACTGAGAGTTAACAAAGAGACATTTTCCTAAAATAGCGATTAGTTGTTTATTTGTAACAGTTTTCTACAGTGTAGCTGTAGCTGTTTCACCGCCATCCACAATTAGTTGTGAGCAGCTCCTCCTCCTCCTTTGTGCATCGATCGTGCCCATCAACAGCACATTTAAAAATCAGGGCTGTTTTAGTTTGCATACTGATTGTTTCGGTCTCTTTATTTTGGCACTTTTCCAGTGTGAACACAACTCACACCGGCTTAGAATTATTATGTAGTATGGATTTGGGACACAGCTTTTGTGTGCAATGCCAACACAAAACTCAAAAACAATGATGAAGAAGACAGCAGTGCATTATATTCCAGTCATACTACTACTGCCCTCAATGGAAGCTCACAGTCCTTCAGGGACGTTCCTCCAGATCCTGTTTAAGCATTCTTCTCAGACCAGCAAATTACTGTTTGAAATCAGCTCCGTTTTACTGATTACACTTCAAACTTAGCTTAAATAACAAACTCAAAACCCTCAGAGGAGAATTAAAATGAATAAATAAACCAAAGGAAATGAAACTAATACTTTTTCTCAATTTGGTGGTCTTATCATGTTCATGGAAATAAATAATTTACCAACATAAAGTCTCTGAAACTCTACTGGAGAGATGAACACCATTCTTCCACAATGATATGCCCTCATTTGGTGTTTGATGGTGGTGGTGGGGAGCGCTGGATAACATGTCGCCCCAAAATCTTGGATGGGGTCTGATGACTGTGAAAGCCACAGCATATGATTCACATCATTTTCATAAAATCATTCAGTGACCCCTCGCGCCTTGTATGGAAACATCTGCACTCTAATTTCTTTCATTTGTCAGCCATCTGAAGAGATGGCATTAAACAGGACTGGAACGGAATACAGCAGTGTTGAAAAACTTGCCTTCTTCTAAAATAATAAAGGCACAAATCGATCTGTGTGCTCCATTTTGTAGACAAGGGTAATCAATCCACTTTGAGAAGTAAGTTGGTCCAAGTTGGCCTCCGGCACCACTCAGTGCTGCTGTTGCAGCTGTATTGTTATGAGAAGCAGACCCAATAATTTAGTTAGCACAGCTACTTCTCTCCAACAGCACTACTGGTTCTGAGATGTTCTTTTTCTTCGTGTACCTAAATAGCTTGTTCTGTTTTAATTTGTAGTACATTTAGATTTTCTTCAATCTTCTGCTGCTATGTCAGTCACGGCCGGATTAACCTGCTAGGGGCCCAAGGCAAGGATTTGCTGTTGGGCCCCTATTGCCAACTTTACCGTTTCACCTGACAGCACAAAGGAAGAAAGTTTATACATGTAATCGAGGTTTTATGAATGAAAGTGAACCTGTAAACATCGGTGGTCACTCAGCTGTGAGGGTGGGCTCTATTTTCCTTCCCAGTCATTAAAAGTGTGTAAGTGAGCAGCAAACATACGTGTTCAGAGGATGGTGTTGCACCCACAGGTGTGATTCATTTGGTGTTGTATCCCTAACCCAAATGTGAGAGTCAAATGACAGTTTAACTAAAATGAAATAAAACATCATCGCTCTTGTTGTGTTCTCCTATAGGGCAACGTCATGGAACACATCGTAGAAGTTGTCATAATAAGCAAGAGAAGGCAAAATCCGGACATGCTAGTCTTTTTGTTGGTCGTCGTCCACTGTGACACACCACATGTCAAGTGAAGAATTGTAGCCAGCAACCGCTGATTTTGTCACCTGAAATGAAAACTGTTGCTGGCATATTTTATGAACTGTAGCCACAGAAAACATTTCAATTTCCAAAAACAGGCAACAAAGTTGTCCTATGTTTATTTTCAGGTTTACTGTTATTACTATCAGTGGGGTATACTTTTAAAGTATACCCCACTGATATTATCATTTCAAATGATAATTTTTCTTTGACAATTACTTGTACTTCTACTTGAGTTTGGATACTGTGTGCTCCACAGCCACCTGCGATCACCAGGCAGTCAGTCAAGAGCGAGTGAGTACACCGGTCCACAACACTCATAGTACGCAATAGTACAGTACGCATACACAGCAAGGATGGTGCACCGGTAGGTGGTGTTCGACCGATTGTGGGGGGGCCGGCCTGGGCCAAAAATGCTTTGCTCTTCAGAAAGCAAAACTCCACTCCGCTTTCCACCACACAGCGACAACACAGAGTAAATCCCCTGTCAAATATTTAACAGAATTGGGAGACATGCCAGCAAAAGACCTTCATATTGGCACCGAGGGCAGACTAAACATCTCTCTCACCCAAAACACTGACGCTCAAATATTGACATCTTGTGTTGGACCTGCTCTGCCTTCGGAATGTCAAAGACGTGAAATTATTGTAAAGTAAACACACTGTGTAACACATGTACAAACAGCACACAGTGGCCATCCCTGAAGGTCAACAAAAGTGTTGGCTCCGACAAAGAATTTGAGGTGAAAATCAAGAAGAAAAAAAAAGTGGTTCATTCTTTGTGGGTGTGTTGAGCGCATTAGTAGAGCTCACATTAGCATAAATTCCTCTTAACCTTTGCTTGTGTGCATCACTTTCTGAGAGAGACTAATGGCGTTTGCCTATTTGGAAGAGAGCGTGATACACACATTGGATCTGCTTGGATGATGATTACATCTGATAACCTTTAGTGGATTGTTCCATCAAAAGGTAAAGGTTGTATCTACATTGGTTAGCCTCCATAAGTATCTTCACAATTGTGGGTTCTATCTGCCTATGTTACGCATGCTGATATGACTGTTATGCAGTGTCAGTCAGTGTTTGTAGGTCCACAATACACAGCCTGTTTCCACTCATGATGAGACTACAGACTCGTCTTGTATGGTTGCTAAGTTTGCATCATGTTGCTGGTGGTGCCTGCTATATGTAAAGTGTTCATTTGTATCATCTGTGCTACTATTATACTGCATAAAGAGTGCCTTAACAATTTGAAAACCCCCTGAAAATGTGTGTTTTCTGACCTCCAGTGGTTAACGTCTCACCTTGCTGCAGTGACGGGTGTCAGGGCACTGTGACATCACTGTTGCGTGTGGTTACAGCTGCAACAGAGAAGATCTGTGACCACGCCCAGCTGAGACCTTCAGCCAGAGAGGGCAGGAAATACTGTTTATTAGCCGGGCGGGACGTTGCTCTTATATATACTTCACCACAGTCAGTATATTCTTTAATTCCTTCTCATAGTATTGAAACAACAGGAAGAATAATTTAATACTGAGCTTCCTCATGATGCTTGGCAGGAAACTTTAATTATAATTCATTCATCTTCAGTTTTTTGAAGACATTTAGTCATGCAGTTCAGGTGGTCCAGACTACATTGTTCTAAGTCAGAACTAGCCAAATTTCAATCAGACATTGATTCTAGATGTGATCAACGTAAGCAAAAAGCTCATTTGTGACAATTACTATTAATTCATTCATTAATATAACCTAGACTGAATGCTGCATTTGGAACCGGTAGCTTTGCTCGGATAGTTGTCCACAGGCTCAAAGTAATCCATCCATCCTGGGAGAGGTTTATTTAAATAGAGCTGCCACTGATCCCATGTAGATCAAATGAGCAAACTTTGTAACGCTTTAGATCACAGCCCACAAGTTACAGTAGAAATGTTTTGTGCACACGATGTACCAAGGAAACACTGGGTACCTATAGGTACAAGTGATGAAGCACAGGAAACAAGAGGGGAACAAATTTGCTTTTAGGGGAGATCTGGGATTAAATGAGTCTGGGACAATTCATTTTACAGCCCAGTATTTGATCATCATTCAAAATACATAAACATAACCTATAAAACTTTAAACTATTTTATAGTTATAGTTATAAAGCCACACCCGTCTTCCCAGGCTAAGCCTAATGTTTTCTTCAACAACCATTTAAAAATATACATTAAAAACATTAAAACTACATTAATGAGAACTTCACATTTAAAAACTTTTTACATTGCAACTTCCCAAAGGCATTTTTGTAAATATATCCTACATTTGAAATAAATTACAATGTACTAACATGATAGGTACCCAATAAGTATTGTATTGATGCTCTGCATACACTAAATAATTACACAGTAACTTGCGGTCTGTAATCTAAAATGTTACTTTTTCAGCCTTTATAATGCAAACAGAAATATAAAAAGCAGAAAATAAGAAAATTAGATAAATCTATTCATTCTATTCATAACATAAGACACGAAAGGAGAAGTGGGACAATCTGTATTTCACACGATTTCACGGTTGATGACTTACTGCACAATCACAGCTGGATTCACGTCTACTTAAACATCAGGGTTACAGTGATTGCGATGGGATTGCTGAAGGATCTCACTGTTATTTCTCTACACTTCACATCAAGCGCTTCTTTAGATGTGCTGGTTCTGCAGCTTGTTTAAGGTCTGCTGAGGTTCTTTGAATGAATGGTGTCCTGCTTCAAACACAACCCATGCATGGCACTGTGAGAATAAAGGCAGTGGCATTAAAGTTAAGCAGGCTAGGCTGAATTGCTGGCACAAGATCAAAGACGGTGCTTTAAAAGATATGTTTAGAGTTTTGCTTTGGTGCATTTGATGGATTTTCTCACCTTTTTTCAATAAATTGTCAAAAGGGAGACAGTGGCACATCCTCATGGGCACTTTTTTGATAATAGGTGAACATGCTACTCTGATAACGAAGAGTCACAAACATCTCTACCTGTGCAGTGACTCTACATGAGGGCATGATATAACATAATTGCTAAGGTGAGGTGTGAATTATGAATGTGTAGTTTCAAGGGTGACATACTTTACTTTAAAACACCTAGCATGGTTGTGGAGTGCCAGGGAAAGAGTGTGTGGGGGTGGAGAGACAGAGAGAGGGGAAGGTGGGAGAGAGGTAGGGAGACAGAGAGAGAGGGAAAGAGAGCCCTGGGGAGGTGTTTTGCTGAGGTGTCTGCAGTTGATAAAGTATTTATGACCCTGGGGCAATTTAGTGCAGACATTCAGGAACTCCACGCCACCAGGCCGCTGATGAAAGTTTCATGACCAAACTACACTGTGTGCCACTGTGGCTTAGCCGGAGCAACTCCACATTTAGCACATCACATTATTGCAGCAACCAGCAGCACTTCTGACTGGGAGCCATATTACCACCTAATAAATAGCAAAGTCAAACTCTTCCTTGGTTGGTATTCTGCATGTACACTTTTCGTTTTGCTTCATGTAAAGCAAAGTAAACACTAAAGTCACTCTAAAATGATAGTCATTATGTCTTATTTGGCCCTTTCTCTTATCTCTTGAACCTGTAATGCTGATCGAAGGCTTTGAGTTCTGACTTCACAAGCAGAGTGAAGCCATCATTGCGGATAAATCTGGACAATGTTGAGAGTGAGGAGTGTTTTTTTTCTCTCTCTGAGCCATACTGCACACACTTGCTGATTTATTTCTTTGATCGCTCTCCTCTTTCATTAAAGGCCAAATGATTGCAGGGAAGGCCCAGGGATTTGAAAGCTCCCTTACACTGACAATTATTACAAAAGTAAATTAAGCTTGGTCTATTTCAGATAAAAACAAAGATTTTGCAGTCGTTTTGAAATGCTGAGAGCGACTGAAAACTTTGTAACCTCAAAAAAATAGATGACCGTCTGGATCACATGCATTAATCAATCGTCTAATGATTTATCTATTGCTTGGTCTGCTTGGCACAACCAGACAGAGACCAAGCCCTGTTTTGAAGTCTATCCATAAAGCAGCAATTCTTTTCATAGTCAGTATTTGCATATCAGCACCAATTTGAGGATTCCAGTGCCGTGAATACTGACATCAAAATGGTGGATTTGCTCCGCAATTTGGGGTTTTCAAATGATCTGCCTGGGGTGCACAAACCTCGCTTGGGTGCACCAAGCAAGTAAGTAAGTGAGATGATTTAGTAAAATATTTCACAATCACTTCAAGTAAAATACTGCTCAATGGGGGAAACAACACATTTAACCTTTGTAATCTTACCAAAGAAAATGCATTTCAGGGTTATTTAGTTCAGTGTACAGTGATCGTTTAGAGTCAAAAGAAATGGAGAAATGGAATAAGCCCAAAATACTACAACACATAATAACTTTAATATCTTTGATTGTCATATATGTGTTATATATATCTTTAACCGTGTATCAACTGTAATTATGTCATTAGACAGGATAAATGCAAAACCAGATGCCATCATAATGAGCCGCACCAAGCTTAAATCTTTCCAAGGAAACACGATGTGCTCCATCCAGCAAACATTCATTCATTAATTCAATTTTCTGCTGCGGGGCTCAGATTACACATCACCCAGGCACCCTGCTGTTGACATTGCAACGTCATTCATTTTGCAGTCAGTGCAACTGATGTATTACTGTTGTGTTATCCCACTGTGTTTGTTGATATCTTCAAGGGGTGTGTCAGATGAGCTGAATGAAATCCTAATGAGGGTGTCGCCCAGAGTGAGAGGAAGGCGACACCAGCTCAGACGCTCAGATGCAGTTCAGCCTGCTCATATGCACATAAAGGTTTTCTACACGTGATAAAAAGTTTCACTAATGAATTTTGCAGTCCGCAATGTACAGCAAAATTCATTCCACTTTACAGAGTCATTTCTTGTACTAATGGTGTACCAGTACAGTACATACAGGTACATACATGTGGGTACAAGGGAAAAAGAGGTGAAGTGAGGAGATAAGGGGGTGACAATCTGGGAAATTGATACTGTTGGTATTTTCTAAGTAATGGGTACCTGTTCTATTATTACAAGGTACAGCGACCTACGGAGCAAGAATCTGGTGTTTGGCAGGAACTTAAAGAAAACTTATACTGTAAGTATTTTAAAGGACTGGACACCTCTTTTAATATAACGCAGTACTGTACGCCTATTACTGAGCAACAAAGCTAGAAGTTTGGGGGAAGATACTGTTATGCTACTGTATATGTTGGAAAGTAGGCCTACTTGTAGGGTACAACATTGTACTTACAGGGGACTTCAAGTTTAAGTGGACTGACACTTGTTACACAGTTATGGAGGACAGTCAGTAGAAAAAGTCTTTTATGATGAGGTTTCTACAGTACAGCTAAACTGAAGGACACAAACACTGCAGTGACTGAAAAACGTTATTGAGAGTCCTTGCACAATATCAAAATTAAAATAAGAGGGCAACCCAGTAGCTCAGCTGGTAGAGTGCTACCATGTACCGAGGCTGAGTCCTTGGCACTGGTTCGAGTCCTGTTGCATGTCATCGCCTCTCTCTCTGTCCCCTGCCTTTGTCGTCTCTCTCTATTGTCTCTATCAAATCAAATTAAAAATGAATTAAAATAAGACAAGCTATGGGTCATGACTTTCAAACTAAACTTGCAACCAAAACTGAGCAGGCCTAATGCCAAAACCTTAGACAAACATCTCTCTCTCTATACAAAACATCTCCATAGCATTCCTTAGCAACAGAAAGCAGGTTCAACAAACTCTGACTGACCCTGAACTCTGAGTTGATGAACCCTGAGATGGGTCTAAAGCTTCATCCTGATTTTCACCATTTAAACATTATGTGCAGTAAACATGTTAGTGTTGCTGCTCCAACAGACTGACAGCTGTCTCGTGTGCACACTGTCGCAGTGTTGTAAAAACAGAAGCACGTGCAGAGACTTATTATTTAAATATTAGAATATTTAAATGTGAGGGCAAAAACCACTGTTCAAAGAAATGACTGGCAGCGCATAAAAGTGGTAACTTTAGATAGTCCTGAACTAATATCCAGCCAGGATTTAGATTCAGTAAACCTCCACTAACTAATGCGCTTTGATGCGGACTGAAGGAGTGAGGACATGAGACAGCGTGTCTGGCTCTGTGAGAGGGAGGAGACACAGAGAAACTCAGGGTTTGTTGGAGAAAACCTGCCAGCGAGCAGGCTAGGTTCACACAGGCAGTTACCATGGTAACTGAGCCAGACTTTAAGTTACCTCTCTTTCTGGACCTGAAAACCCAGAGTTTCCCTCATCTCAGGGTCAACAAACTCAGAGTTTTCACTAAACCTGCTTTCTGGAATACAGTCTCAGCTGCCACTCACTTCACCGGCAAACACCGATGGTGGACGCTCGTTTGGGGCCTGTGTGTGGATGGTCATGCTCATGTCCCCGTAATATCAGAATTTTACAAGTAAATAAATCTCTAATTGAAAGTGTTTTGTCATACAATATCACAGCATGGTACAGTAACCTGAACAGTTGATACAGCAGTAAGCTGGCGATGGTCATCAGTGTGGCCAGAAAGCTAATCAGAAGGCCACAGAGCCAATGGGGGGCTTAGAGGCTGAGGAGGAAGTCTCTGTGCATCACAGAGGAACCTTCACACCCCCTGTTCTCCAGATTCGAGAAGCTGAACACTGGTGGACGTTACAGGACGCAAAAACGTCCTTTATCCCACTGGCTACAGGCTTGCTTAATTCAAGGGGGTAATTTCCACTGAGGATGAAAGGGATATGTCCCCTCACTTTTCAAAATCCTAATTTTGTCCCCCTTACTTTTTATTTTTCAGGTTGATTCTATCACTAAGGTCTCTCTGAACATTGTTCCCTGACTGTCCTGCCGCCACAGTCCAGATGAGAGAAGATCTGAGCCGTGAAAAATGTTGATCTGAGTCACCTTCATCTATTGTCCTGCGCTCAAAGCAATGAGCTTAATGAGCAGCAGCGAGTGCTTGGGTGACTTTTTTATCTTAAAAGGTTGTTGATACTGGCAACTTCATTTTCAGTTAATATTTTTATGTAGAGTTAAAATTCTCGTTTTAAAAAAGCAGTCAAAGACAAGACAATAAAGCAAAGATGCAAAATACAACATTATATCATGAAGTATCAGGTATCTATAAATGAAAGTAAAAATAGTGATTAGTGCATACAACAGCAATACAACAATACAGAGGTTTACATAGCATTTTTTATCAGTAGTATCGATACTTTGGGGATGGATCGGCCCACCTCTATCTGTTACATGTTGAAAACATTTTCATCAAATGCCATTATAAAAAGTTATTATATTTATATTTTTTCAATGACGTTTAGTCCAGTTTTAACAGACAGCTAGTCTAGTCCGCAGTCTTTGCTGTGCTGTTATCAGCTGCTCCAACAACAAACTGAGACTTTGGGAGGAAAAAGAAAAACAAAGATGCAAAATCCTCCAGCCTCTATTCCCTGAAATGATGTCATGGTGAGCCAACACCGCACATATCTCTTGCTAGCTGTGTATTCTCTAATGTTTCCTGGCCCTCATTCCACTTTAACAGTATTGTGTGTTTCAGAATTATATTAAGTGATGCATTTCTTCTGATTACAATGCAAGAAATCATGGAGTGTAAGTTTGATTGCGGGTAAGTCTTAATTCCTCCACAGCACTTTGACATCCACACTGTAGAGGTCGGACAGAAGCCTGTGTCGTAACCACTTTCACACTAGTGTTTTGAGACTGAATAATGACCCAAAACGTAACGCAGTGTAAATGTGATCAGTTCCACTGTGCCTGAGCAGTAACGTCACTTTAGTGCAACACATAAATCAGCCATCGTATTTGTCCATATTAGACTTTTCAGGGCCACATTTCTGCAAGCAGATCTACTGCATTACAGACTCAGATACAGCCCACACACTGGTCAAAAAGCAACTCTTGTTGTTGCTTGATATTATCACAAATAAAGTGTTAGATGCTAGTTACATTTCAAATAGTCAAAATGTCTTCCCACTAGCATCCACTATCAGTGTGAGTAACACTTCCTTAAGGGCAGGAGAATGTTTTTATTAGGAACACTTTCAAGCAAAGGACCTACAGGCATCCACCCTGCCCAAGTGTCCTCTGCTGAAACACTGAAGTCCTAACAGCTAACCAGACTATGGATGCTGGAAAGTGAAAAGCTACAATATCCTACAGGGATCAATAAAGCCCAAAATTTCACAGTTCATTATATCAATATACTGTTACCAAATCCTTGTGCTTCAGCAGAATGTTAGTTGTTGAGGAGGAGGAAGGCTCAGTCTCATTTTATATTCTTAACCAGTAATGAGCTGGTTAAAGCCTCGAGCAGGTTGATGTAGATGCTAAGACTTATTTGTAAGAGCAGGCTGATGAGTTTCAACAGACATACAATACAGATGTTGCACAAATTAGCCCTACTTGTTAGACAAGTTGTTTGCTTCTTATTGTCAACAAATCCCATAAAAAGACCAAATCCATTATCCAAGTATTGTGTGTCTATCCAAAGCCTGATGTATCTTATTCCTCTGTGCCGTAGAGCTCCACTGTGGTCAAAAACACATCCATGAGTCACATCGTTGCACTGGGTGACATGTTCCTTCATTACCATGAACACACACTGTCATGTATTTTGATTCAAACTAACATCCTGCTCATACTCACTAGAGCACCAAATGTGGATTAATCCGCCACTGAAAATAGTCCCCAACAAATGTTTCCTCCTGTTTGAGTAACATTTGCTGTTTTAGGAAATGATTGAGCCTTAAAAGCCTTAGAACGTTAAAAAGAAACTATATATTTTAGCTTGTAAGATTTAGCCTACATATTTGGTAAGAACCGACAAGGTAGGGAAGTTGGAGAGTACTGAGAGTCTAACTGAAACATTGTTGGACAGTGAGAAAATTATAGAATGTCAGCTTTATGCTTTAAAGCATGATGCAGTGACATTTTATTTGCTACAAGTGTGTTAACTGTACTGTATATTGCTCTCAATGTGACCCAACACCACGAATCGAACTATACAGAAGGCATGTTTGTTGCCAGTAATGATACACAAGACAAGAACTCAAAACAGCCTCTGCAATGCTGTTTACAGTGTACATTTCGCTAGCTGCCCTTTCTTGCAGTAACCCCGACCTTTTCCTCCAAAAACAAACCCGCTTTCGAATATAAGCAAAACCACGCAGACATGCCTCTACCTAACACATAATGAAGACAAATTATGCATGTATGCAGCTACAGGAGACACAAAGCATTATTCAAACTCAATACAGCCTCTGGGTCTTTGCACAGGGAGGGGGGTAATCGGAAGCTCCAGCCCTCCCTCTCTGATCAAAGACACTCGGGTTCATCCCATCATGTAGCAGGCCAGAAGCACTCAGCATTCTTGCTGTTCAAAAGCTTGTTTCTGCATTCTGTGTATCATGGCAGAGTTTGCCTACACAGTAAAGGGCTCTCAGGCATTCTTTGACGTTGGGTGTAGCATTTCATCCCCACCATACAAAAGCCAAGGCAGCATGAACTGCGTGAAGTCAACCTAATCATTGACACGAGTTTTGCAGAGCATAAGGATCTTTCATTATATCCATTCTGAGGGGCTCACACGTGATTAGGTAATGATTCACTTTAATGTCATAGCATGACGGGATACCTCTGTGTCATGTCCTGCTCTGCCTCTTAGTTTTGGTTTGCCTCAGTTTCGTGTTTTCTATCGATGTTTCCTGTTTTATTTCCCTCCAAAATGGCCACCCACCCACATGGCCGCCCACCATTGAGTCTGGTTCTACTCGAGGTTTCTGCCTCTTAAAGGAAGTTTTTCCTTGCCACCGTCGCCAAGTGCTTGCTCATGGTGGGATTTGTTGGGTCTCTGTAATTAATATTATAA